>NC_079455.1:7433628-7551128 GCF_903798145.1 Danio aesculapii
AATAAAACTTACTGTTGTTAAAATATAAGTATTTTAGGTAAGATTTTGGAAAATTGAATGTTAAATTCAATGTGAATGTTAATCACTGCACTATTTAACATTTGCACATTTAAAGTTTGCACATATTCATTGCACTGATTCATTTATTTGAACTGTACATACCCACTGCACATGGACATTTGTAATTTTGTTTATCTGTCTGCACACTTCTGCTATTAATAGCATCCTGTACATATATTCATTTATTGTAAATCTGTTCATAGCTAATACAACCTGTATATAATGTTGATAGTACATCCATCTGTAAATATTACCATAATTTCTCTATAACTGCACTTTATAACTTATACCTGTATCCTGCACTTGCTGCTATTGCACTGCTGGTTAGACCTAAACTGCATTTCGTAGCCTTGTACTTGTACATGTGTAATGACAATAAAGTTGAATCTAATCTAATCTAAATGACCAATCCATGTTGATTTGGCAAAAAGCTAGCTACTGTATTCAATTGGAATAATATTCAGAGTGTAATATACTACTCTTATTTTTTTTGTCCTTAAAATAGCAAAAGTGGATTCAGAAATGGCCTGAATGCTTTTGCGCCCTGCGCTTTAGACCTAAATTGTTAAAATAGAGCCCATACTCTTACTGGCAGCATAGGTAAGAAGGTTAAACGACCTCCTTTTTGTTGAGCTCAGGAACACCTAAGAAAAAATGAAGAGGATGAAGTAGTATTCAGAACATACACTTTAACTCTCAATACATTTTTTTTGGCAAGTAATGGTACTTTTTCTTGAGTTTATTTATTTTAAACTTTTTTTTACAACTGGTTTATTAACAAACCATATAAAAACAACTTTACAAAAGATGCCATGAAGACATTGCACACATTTTTATGACTATTGTCACATTTTTCCTTTATCATTAAAAATAAAAGAGTCCCGAGTTAATTTGTCATAAATGCCAGTGCATAGTGTTCATTTTACAGGTATGTCTTTTTTAATGAGATCGCAACTCTTACCCCACAGTGGGCTTTTGAAAGCATAAACCCCCCTGAACACCACAGGACTAGGTGATGTAAAGCGGTAGTTTGTTGCAGGCTTTTTTCACCAGTGCAGTCATAGTTTGCATCAGCAATTGTTTAAGCAGCGGGAGAAATTCCATCCACAGAGCTTTTTCGGGGCGGGGGTTCTAGCAATGCTCTGCATGTCTGCATCAGGCCTGTGGTTGCTCGTCATGCACTGCACTCATGCACTCATGCAGGTGTATTTATAGCCCGAAGATTCACCAAGTGAAAAGGTCACAGACCGTAACTGTCCTCCACTTTCTCTTAATCTCCAGCCTGAGTAAACCGTAGTGGTTTTACGCCGTTCTTTTTGCTCTTTTTGAATGCTTGTGGTCAGGTTTATACGAAGAGCCGTGCCATTTGGAGTTTGGAGGGTTCGTCAGCAGCATTTTTTTTTATCACCGTTCACCTTTTATGGAACTGAGTCACATTGTTCTCATGCCTACAGAGCGAGAGTTTGGAATTACAGTTTTCTAGGCCTTTTTGAATGGGTTTAACTGGGACATTAGTCTTTCAGCACCGTAGGGCTTCTGAACTGTAACTGCTGATCTCATCTTCTTTCTGTAAGTCAGATAGAGTAAATAAAGATCAGCATAACCTAGTTTTGTCCTCGGAGAACCAACTGCTGCTTTTCAGATTGAAATAAAAGTGTGTTAATTGTCAGCATGTTTGTTAGTGTGTTACACAGTCGAAGACAAATTAAAAGCCCTTAATGTAAATTTACTATAGACCCTTTTCAAATTTACGGGCATCTCAGCAGTGGAAGTCAGCATAGTTGGGTGAACTTAGAGCGCAGTGAATGGGAGAGTACAACAAATATTGTTTACAATCCTATTTGCTGGAATAATAAAAGAAAAACTCCACGATGGTGTTATAAAGACTTTCAGAAAAAGTAAAAAAAATCGTGTGAGAATGATAACGGCAGCCAGAAGAGAGAACAACGTCAAAATAACTGTTCTGCCCCCATACACTCTGCATTACAAATGCCTCACATTAAGTTGTAAGTAGTTTTTTTGTAATTTGATGCAGAGATGATATAATATACATACAAATGTAAATGCATATACACTACCTGACAAAAGTCTTGTTGTTGATCCCAGTTGTTAGAGCAACAACTAATAACGTCTAGTTGATCATTTGGAAAAGTGGCAGAAGGTTCTTTTTTTTTTCTCATGAATTATCTGGTGAACTGCATCCCAGTCATCACAAATACTGCAGGAGACCTACTGGAACCCAGGAATGGCCAGCTTAGTCACCAGACATGTACATTATTAAGCATGTCTGGGGTAAGATGAAGGAGGAGGCATTGAAGATGAATCCAAAGAACCTTGATGAACTCTGGGAGTCCTGCAGGAACGCTTCCTTTGCCATTCCAGATGACTTTATTAATAAGTTGTTTGAGTCATTGCAGAGATGTATGTATGCAGTCATCCAAGCTCATGGGAGTCATAAACAATATTAATTCTTTTCCCACTGCACCATGACTTTATATTCTATACTGTACATTATTTTTGTTAAGTGACGAGACTTTTGTCTAAGCAAAGTCAGACCTTACTATCCTAATTAAATAATTAAAAATCAAGGCATGATCATATTTTATTTTGGTAAAATAAGTGTAATCTAGAGGCCTTTGCCTTTCACATGAGCCACTTCTGATACCAAATGATCAACTAGAAGCCAAGGTATTATTTGTTGTTCCTAAAACTTGGATAGGCAACAAGACTTTTGTCAGGTATTGTAAATGTTCATACATTTAAAAAAAAAATTGAAATATTAATTTAAGATTTAAGATGCTGATGATGATGTTAAACGCATCATAACAGTTTTGCGAAATGGGTCCATTATATTTTTTTCTTAAGGAAAATGTCTTCTTTCTTTTAGTTTGTCTAATGGCTAGTTAACCTTTTAAATCACACTTTACAAGTGTCTCGCAAAATAAGTAGTCAAATATTATGAACTTCATAAAACAATTATGCTTAAACTGTGTTGAAAATATTTCTTGGCTTTTTGCCTGAACTTCAGTACTAAAAACGAACATGGAATCAGTCAAACAAACAACAACAACAACAAAACATTAAATGTGTAATATCTGATGCACATTTTTGAACATACATTACATTTTGCCTTTTAAATCCTAAATTAAAACTAGTCTGAAGTAAAGTTGTTAATACAGGAAATCTGAAAATTATCAAAAACATAAGAGAGGGTTTGACAGTTTAATCATTCTAACATGTTGTTTGATCTACTTGATTACAAAGTGTAGAAATGGGCTCCATATTTATCAAAAATCTTGTCATTTCCCTTTTACTATATTACTATATATATATATATATATATATATATATATATATATATATATATATATATATATATATATATATATATATATATATACACCCTCGTTCTGTGGAGGGTGCTCGGGGAGTATGGGGTCAGAGGCGATCTGTTGAGGGCCGTCTCGTCCCTGTATGAACAGAGTAGGAGTCTGGTTTGTTTCCAGTGCATGTTGGACTCTGGCAGGGCTGCCCCTTGTCACCAATTCTGTTTATAATTTTTATGGACAGCATTTAGAGGCGCAGCTTTGGGCTGGAGGGGGTCCAGTTCGGGGAACACAGGATTTCATCTCTGTTATTCGCAGACGATGTTGTTCTGTTGGCTTCATCAAACATGGACCTTCAACATGCACTGAGGCGGTTTGCTGCCGAGTGTGACACAGCTGGGATGAGAATAAGCACCTCCAAGTCTGAGGCCATGGTGCTCCACTGAAAAAAGGTGGTTTGCCATCTCCAGGTTGGAGGAAAGTCCTTACCCCAAGTGGAGTTTAAGTATCTCAGGGTTTGTTCACAAGTGAGGGAAGGATGGAACGTGACATTGACAGGCGGATTGGTGCAGCAGCAGCAGTAATGCAGTCGATGTACCGGTATGTTGTGGTAAAGAAGGAGCTGAGCCGAAAGGCAACGCTCTCGATTTATCGGTCAGTCTATGTTCCTACTCTCACCTATGGTCATGAGCTTTGGGTCATGACCGAAAGGACAAGATCTCGGATACAAGTGGCCGAAATGAGTTTCCTTCGAAGGGTGGCAGGGCGCACTCTTATGGATAGGGTGAGGAGCTGAGGTGGCTCGGGCATCTGTTTCGGATGCCTCCAGGACGTCTACCTAGGGATCCAGGCAATATAAAATTTACTATTTATTTACAATTTACTATACAGTTGAAGTCAAAATCATTAGCCCCCCTTTAAACTTTTTTTTCTTTTTTAAATATTTCCCAACTGATGTTTAACAGAGCAAGAAAATTCAGTATGTCTGATAATATTTGTTCTTCTGGAGAAAGTCTTCTTTGCTTTATTTTGGGAAGAATAAAAGCAGTTTTTTATTTGTATTTTTTTTAAATAAACATTTTAAGGTCAAAAATATTAGCCCCTTTAAGCTATATATTTTTTTCAATTGTCTACAGAACAACCATCGTTATACAATAACTTGCCCAATTACCCTAACCTGCCTAGTTAACCTAATTAACCTAGTTAAGCCTTTAAATGTCACTTTAAGTTGAATACTAGAATCGTGAAAAATATCTAGTAAAATATTATTTACTTTCATCTTGGCAGAGATAAAATAAATCAGTTTATAGAAATGAGTTATTAAAATTATTATGTTTAGAAATGTGTTGAAGTAAATCTGGGGGAAAATGGGAGAAAAAATAAACAGGGGGCTAATAATTCTGACTTCAATATATATTTTACTTTAATCAATTGACTACAAGATGATCTTTGAGTCTCTTTCCATTTTAAAGCAATAACACACTCCACCTGGAGTAAAACCTATTAGTTTGTGTTTGTGTGTATTCACTGCCAAATTTAAAGAAATAGTTTAGCCAAAAAAGTTATATAATTCTTTCCATTTACTAGCAGTACAAAACCTTAATTTTTAGTATTTACTACTGAATTTAATAAATTCCAAAGAAGCGTCTAACTTTTTAAATTTTTCTAATTTTTGTCTTCAACTACAGCAGCAGTACTTGATAACTTTGAGGACAGTAGAATACCACAATTTCCTAATATGCAGTAAGTTACTGTAAAGGTTTTAAAATGACCCACAATGACCAATGTTTATTGCAATAGTGAATGTATGCGGTAGTCTACTGGGCGGTTTTGCAATAAATTACTGTAAAATTGCGGCAAAGTCTATCAGTCTAGCTTTTATATTAAATAATATTTTGATTATTTCGGGATTTTGAATGACTTGCTGTATTGTCTGTTTCCACAACTACTGTACAACTACTACTAATAATAATAATCATCACAATCGTCACTGCTTTTACTATTGATCTCTTTACAAATAAATTGATTTGTCATTGAAAATAAGTATAGATGCCGTTTATAAAGATCAAACAAATATATCTACAATATGTTACAGACCATGCGGCGAAAGTCTCTCACAAGGCTTTTGAAAAGGGGACAGTTACCGTTTTTTGACTGAGAGCCAAGAAACGGCCTCTGAAGCAGCTCTTGAACATTATTGACTCTCTCTGGCTGTACACCTGCCTAAATGCGTTTGTCAAAGACACATTAATAGGATGAGAGCGGTACTTAAGATTGCGCCTGAACGGGGAAAGAGCCTCCCAGATTGGAGGGAATCATATGTCAGTGTCTTCTCGCCTTCTTATAGCCTGGTTTGGACTTTTTTTTTTTTGAGTGACACAACTAGGGCATGGAGACCCTCATGTTGTGGAGAATGCAGATTTTTAATCTCTGCAGGGAAGCTTTTCTGGGTCCACAAGGTCTGTGTGATATATCGTAACTTAATACATGGTTGTATTTCAGTACTCAGAAGCCCTTTGACAATTTTTGATCTAGATAATACCTTATTATTATTATTATTATTATTTTAAAAGGGTGATGAAACCTCCCTCTTTCGGTTAAAGTCTAACTCGTAATTTTTTCAAAAAATGCTATGAGATGGGCGTGGAGCACTGTGAGCAGAGGGAAGACTGGGCATGGCTGGCAGAGCAGGGGAAAAAGAGTGGAGCGAACAACTGTTGTCAGTTGACCCACAAAATGAGACAAACCGTGAGGAGACCCATGATTTTATAGTTTACTAAGTTAAAATGCAAAGAAATAAACAGTAAGTAATTTAATGCCCTGCTACACATTATTCGTAATAACCACAATTCGTTATATCATTATAAAGATAATCATGTTTATATAAACACTATAAATGAGGAGGACTCTCCTCCTCAATCCCCATGCAGACACAGTGGATAGCCTATAGCAGTGCAGCAGGTCTCTTGCCCTGTCTATTCCAACCATTAGCCCAGCCGGTAATCTGGAGGATTTTAGGCATATTGCGAACACAGCAGCATTGATACTGGCAACATGTCTGAATGGTAACGAACTCCACTGTTAAAAGACAAAGTCCGCCATTCTCTGATTCTCATGGTCATGGAAATAAACACATGCAAGTAGGCATGGACTGGTATAAGATTCTGACAGTATGATAAACTTGGATAAAACTATCAGGGGTTCACTGTATTGGGATTACTGCTCTAAAATATATTATTTTTAATGTTTGAGTAAAAAACAATAACCTTTTCCCCTTTGGACAAAATATATTTTATTTTAGGAAACATTTAAAACAATTAAACCAGTAGCTTTTGATGTGGAGGCTCTATTTCTGCTGGAGATACTGTTGCCCTAAAAAATCTAAATGGCGGTAAACCTTGAAGCCGATTATCATCCTATTCCTACATACAACCTGTGCCGTGAGCAGACTTGGTCTCACTCAGTCATTAGGTCTCTCAGCTTAGCAGGTCTGCTTTGCCTTTGGAAAGCCTGTGCTCTCATGAATAATTAAGAAGCATAATGAAAAGAATAATAATGAGAAACCGACGTGTCATCACTCCACTAGCAGATTCACGCTACGTCACCGATTTTGATCTCGCCCCAAAAATGATTTTTTACCCTGAAGGGGAAATCAGCTGACAAAGCTCACAATTATCCACAAATATTTCAGTTTTTTTTGTTTGACTTAGTAAGTGGAAAAACTGAATGCTTTACTAGCAAGAAAACAGTTAAACAGACCATCTGCAGTGCGAGGATATTGAACAAGCCTCCTCCAATCGGCCTCTTTACTTTCCTTTTCTTTTTTTGTGGAGTAAGGAAATGGTGGAAACTCACTCCAATGTAGACATCCATTAGCCTACATATTTAATTTTGTTTGTTAAGTGCAAAGATTTGTTACAAAACTATTTCTAAATTCAATTCTAATTTCCAGCAAACTAATAAATGAGCAATAATAATGAAGTGTGATTAAAAAACTGAGAAATTACAATTGCGCTGGTCTGAAAATAGCAACACATCGCGGCAAACATGTCTTGCACTTTATTGCGCCGGGTGTATGATAGAGCCCCACGACTTTTGATTAAAAAAAAAAAATATATATATATATATATATATATATATATATATATATATATATATATATATATATATATATATATATATATATATATATATATATATATATATATCTTTCGTTGCAGAAGATATATATATATATATACACTGGCGATCAAAATTAGAGAACGATTTATAAATAATTGAACAATTCTGAAATAATTTCATCTTCACTGCTCAACAGTTGAAGGAGTTTTTGTCCCGTCTATACCATGCTACCAGAACACCTTTTAACCAAAATAACTAAAGCATTTTAACAAAAACCATTATTTTGCAGAAAACACACTGATCAAAATTAGAGAACACTTTCAGATACCTCCCAGTTATTGGTCTTAATCTGGCACCTGGTTGTAATTTCCATGATTATCTGTCAACCCCTATTTAACTATCAGCCTAACTTTCAGTTTCACTGATTCTGCAATGTGGTGGGCCGTTCTAAAGTGACTGAAAGCCTCCGGCAGCAGGTTGTCCAGATGAAAGCCAAAGGGATGACCCTATCAGCAATAGCAAGACAGGTTGGTCATTCCAAATCTGTGATTTCAAGAATATTGAATCTTTACAACATCACAAACTCATTCAAGTCCCCCAAGAAGGCTGGTCGTCCACGGAAGACAAATACAAGAGAGGACAGGATACTGCGGAGGATCTCAATGGGCAATCGTTTCCACACTGCAGCTGGAATTGCTCTCCAGTTCAGCGCTAAACGGGGTAAAGATCGGTCTCGTCATACAGTGTCTCGAAGTTTAAGAGAATTTGGACTCAAAGTCCACTCTGCAGTGACCAAACCTCTCATAAGCAGAAAGAATCAAAAGGCTAGACTAAGCTTTGCTGAGGTGCATGTTGTGTAGACAGAGGACAGAGCACAACTGGTCCAAAGTTCAATTCAGTGATGAAAGCAAGCTTAATTTATTTGGGTTTGATGGGAAACATTATGTTCGGCGACAAAGACTGAACCAAAAGTGTGTAAAGAAGTTAGTGAAAAGTGGAGGAAGTGTCATGGTTTGGGGTATGTTTTCTGCAGCAGGAGTTAAGTCTCTTATACAGCTAAGTGGCAAAGTGAATGCAAATGTTTATCAGAACCTTCTTCAACAACATATGGTTCCTTCCATTCATCACCCTATCAGCCAGCAGTTTTCATGCAGGACAATGCTCCATGTCACACAGCAAAATGGGTAAAGCAGTTCCTTGAAACTGAAAACATTGAAATAATGACATGGCCTGCCCAGAGTCCTGAACTCAACCCAATAGAGAACCTCTGGAAAATCCTTGGTGACAAAGTTATGGTCAAGAAACCCACTACAGTAACAGAACTGTGGAGAAGACTGAAAGAACAGTGGACCAAAATCACACCAGAGCAGTGTGAGGGACTAGTGCTGTTCTGCGGCTGTCCTGTGGCCGCAAATGTGCTTAAGTCATTCAGAGCAGAGGCCTGTACACTTTCTACTAATTGCTGACTGTCGTAACCTTCAGAAAATTTTGTTGTAATCTCTTTCCATGCTACAGTCATTGTTGATCTCTAATTTTGATCAGTGTGTTTTCTGCAAAATAATGGTTTATGTGGAAATGTCTTCGTTAATTTGGGGAAAAGGTGTTCTGGTAGCATGGTATAGATGGGACAAAAACTCCTTCAACTGTTGAGCAGTGAAGATGAAATTATTTCAGAATTGTTCAATTATTTATAAATTGTTCTCTAATTTTGATCGCCAGTGTATATATATATTTTTTTATTTATTTTAATTTTTTTTTATTGGTGTTAAACAAGACAATACATCACTGTATACAATAAAAAGATATATATTTAAATAAATAAATAGATTTCATTTAAATACAATACCGATGAGATTAGGTAAAGTGAATTGTTTAATGTGTGGTTTAGTTGAAAACTGCAATTTTACATTTTTCGTTTGTTTAAAAGAGGCTCATCACATCAGTCTATATTATATTTTATTTTACATTTATTTGTAAACCTGGTGCATTTTAAAATGCATTTCACTTCTTGTTCTTGCTTTATCCCTCAAAATAGTAATCAAATTACATTTTAATCAGTTATGGCCTTTGATTTATTTATTTATTTTATGTAGAGTGAAAATGCTAAGGGCAACACGGTGGCGCAGTAGGTAGTGCTGTCGCCTCACAGCAAGAAGGTCGCTGGTTCCAGCCTTGGCTGGGTCAGTTGGTGTTTCTGTGTGGAGTTTGCATGTTCTCCCCACATTCGAAAATTCAAAATAAAAGACCATTCAGTCTCTGATAATAAGTAAAACGGAAATAAATAATGATTTACTGTGCAGCGGTCTGTGGCCGGGGATTGGGGATCACTAGTTTATAAGTATGGTTGTTGTTGTTGTTGTTAGTGTATGTTTAATGGTTAAAAGTTAATGGTTGTATTGAGTTTTTGTTGAATTTTTACACAATGATTCATCAAAAATATTCAGTTTCAAACTCTTATGACTTTTTTACCTATCAAACATTGTAAGAGAAACCTTGAAAAACATTTTATGGAGACATTTAGGCTTTTATTAGAACAAAGAATCAGTGCAAACGAAATGTCAAAAGAGACTGTGAGCTGTATTTACAATATGAAGTAATATGATGTGAGGTTATGAAGTCTGGTATTCTCTCTTATCCTGCTAAAAGCTGGTCAGACCATTTGAATCTCAAATATGGAAATGAATCACTTTTGTGAACTGGATCAACAGGTTCATTGACAAGATCTGAGCACTTCTTCTGTCATGAAGAAGTTTTAAGGATAAGTGTCTTTTAATAAGGCTGGAAAGGATTTTTGTATAAACACCATCTTATTTCGATTATTATGCCAGGGACGATGCGGTAATTTCACTTCTAGCTGAATTGTTCCTCGTTTTATTCTGGTTTCATCACATGTTCTTTGATCGGATGATCAGGAAAGTTTCACCTGAGAGTATCCAAAGCAGAAACCTTTTCTATACCGATACGAATAAAACAATTACAAATTACAGAACTTGCTTGTGTGTCATCCTTTTGATATAAATATGACAACATTTTTTTGTTACTGAATTCCATGGAGGTGTAGCTCATTGCGATTACTATGATTTACTTCCTCTTTGGAGTTACAATCCCATTGTTCTTTTGGCGTGAACCTTGACTTTGATTCATTGCTCCTAGTTCCTCTTTGATTCATAATGGGTCTTTATATCATAGCCTAAGGAATGCTCATCATGTGACACATTTCAAAACAACCTCAGTGGCTAAAGCTATTCTTGCTTGAGGTTAGAATATGTGGTTATGAAATACCAAGTGTAAAACTTTTCAATAATGAAAAGGAGGGCAAGGCTGTTCCACAGGAAGAGATTTGATCTTTCATAAAATACATATTCTTAATGTATAATAAATTAATAGGTGTCAATTGTGTTTACGATTTGAGATTTTGTTTATATTAGCATTTCTATGCCTTGTAGAAATGAGTTGAAATATGTGCCAATCCAAGGAGGAGGGCTTTCCCTTCAGAGTCTTGGTTCCTTCTTCCGGTGTACTTTGAAATCTTAGGGAGATTTCTTTCTGACTTTCAAATTTATTGAGGGATTTGTAAGGTAAATGTTTCAGAAACATTCTGCTTTTGAGGACTTTCATTATGTAGTATGCACAATCATTTGTAAATGTATCACTGCTAGTAATCCAAAGTAAAATGATCCCAGAACTGAACCTTGTTGCACCCCATGCACATCTTTCACTTTGCTTGTATGATTAATCACCAAATGACCATTTTATTTTACTGTTTAATGTTTCCACCAGTCACAGTGGCCTATTTTGCACTGTCACCTAGGGTTGCACGAATTACCGGTAATATGGTAGTATCGTGATACTATGGCCCCTAAATACTGGCGGTGCCACTGTAGTTTGTAAACAGTAGTATCATTGTCATTAACAGTCTATCTACAATAAGTAATGTTGCACGTGGAAAAGTCACTAAAATGCTCACACGTTTGTGCAACAATAAACCATTTTATTTTAACTGTCTGTGGATCCCTTTAAGGCTCAATTTACACTAGTATGTTTTAGTTTTAAAACGACGTTTTAGAATGAAAACGGTCCGCATCCTCATTGGCGTTTCTGAACATCTCTCCGTCCACACTATAAAGCTGAAGGCGCACATCACGTGACCACACACACACACACACTCTGTCATGCACTGCAACGATGAGAGCTGTGCACGTTGGACTGTTCATCAAGGATCTACCGCTGGATCTAATCTCACTATATTTGTTAAACGTGGTATTGAATTCATCTTGGCCTAATGACATATTCCCCGACTTTGGTCTTTTGAATTACTTGTTCTCAGGTAACGTGTTTTGGCTAAGCGCAAAGATAAGTTTATATATTAATTAATGTAACCGCATACCCTGATTCCGCATATTGACTGATTGTTTGCCTGTATTTCCTTTGTTGTATAAATTCATTGTACGTTATACTTTTATAATGGCCATTATTGATTTTTAAACCTGATATTCAGAGAAAGTTTTGTATTTTTCAATGAAAATGAAAAGAGGCAGTAATGCTATCGGCTCCGTCATAAATATGCATACAGTAAAAATGATGGTCATATAAATATGTAGTTACATGATGCCTCAACATTTTTGGTGTCTGCTAAATTGTTAATATCAAAATAAAAATAGACATTTCCTTTATGTTTTCATTTTATTGTCAAGAAAGTGAAACAGCATAGCCAGGGTGATATGAATGAGGTTAGAAAGTACACTGTTCCCTTTGAAGATTTACCCGACGTGTCCTCGGGAGTTTGTTTTCCATATCAAACTTGCGAAGTCTGAACCCAAGGAGAGGATGCAAGACTGAACTGTGTGTAGACTACTTAATATTGAGGAAAAAGCCCTCAAAACGCAAATGTCTGCAGCCCCGCCTCCGTTTGCAGATGTCTCTGTTTTCCCCCATCCACACTGAGACGAAGCTGCAGTGTTTTAAAATGAAAACGGCCTCTTCAGCGTTTCCAAAAAGCTTAGTTTTCAGAGCTTAAAAAGTCCGGCGTGGTGTGTACGGATGGCGTAACCATACCAAAACGTATGCATTTTAATACTAAAACGTATTCGTTTAAATGAGGCTCAAGGTTGCAAAAACTGTGTAGAATTCACCCCTTTTATGGTAGCCTATTGCACGTTTTCTGGCGTTTCAGTTCGAACGCACATCTGAATTGGTACATTTCTGTTCCTGTCAATATGATTTAGTAGCTAAAACAATCGCAACAATCTCGTAAAAAGACTCACAAAGTGAAAATTTGAATAGCTGATAAGACCAAAAAAAAACAAAAAAAAAAACAATAGATGACAAACCCAAAAGAGCAACAGGAAAAATTGAAACTATTTTTGAACACATCATATAGCCTAGTTCTGTTGGAAAAATACTCTTTTTGTAACAAATTTTGCAAAGTATAATTAGTATCTTTATTTTAATGTATTTTTTGTTGGTCAGTTATCTACTAAATAGTTTAGGTGAAGTGATGTGCAAATACTTTTTTTTTTCAATAACAAGGGAAAAGCCTATTTTAACCAGGGCTTGACATTAACACCCGCCAAATGCAGGTAGATTTCAACTGTGGCGGGTTAGACAGCCGCTCTCACTAGCCACTTTGGCTGGTTGAAAATAATTTTTTAAATGTAGTTTTATTAAAAGCAGGTTTGACAATAATTGCCCAACATGCAGCAAATGTGATGTTAACAAATGTATGTTTTTCGGTATGTTTTTCTCTTGCCTTCTTTTACTTAGTTATTTTTGTTACTATGGTTTAATTATCATTTTTTTTACAAAAACATTGCTTTAATAGGAGTTTAACTCCCCATTTATGTGTAGTTAACTGGTGATCTGGGATCTTTAGTCACGACAGATTACTGTGCATAGTTTAAGATATGGCAATAATTAAAAATTTTTTAAAGGAAAATTTTGTTGAATAAAAGTGCATGTATACAGCTTGTTTCGACACATTATTTAAAAATTGTGAATAAGAAATAATTATTTATTTATTTTTGGTGTGGTCAGAGATAGATTTAGTAAGTCCTTGGTGTTAAGCCCTAAAAGGCAAGTGAAATAAAAAATAATCAATGCGACACTATGAAAACACAATCCATTTGCTCATGTTCATTGAGCAAGATCATACACAACACACACAAAAGTGAAATGCATGAGGAGGCATTTGGACATAACACAAAATCTAAATCAAGTAATTTAAGCATGTCAAAGTCAAATTTATGCAAATAAAATATATTTTCCCAACAACAAAATTGTGGCAAGTGATCAAAAAAGATAACGCCAAGCCCTGATTATAACATAAAATATAGTATTTCTGACTATTTTCTTTATGATTTACAGTATCACAATACTACTTGGTATTACGATACTTCAGCTGTTATAGTATCGTAGCATGAATTAATGTTATCGTGACAACCCTACTGTCACCTCACACAAGGTTGCTGGTCCAAGTCCTGGCTGGATCAGTTGACAATTCTGTGTAGAGTTGGCATGTTCTCCCCGTGTTCACGTGGGTTTCCTCAGCGTGCTCCGGTTTCCCCCACAGTCCAAAGACATGCTCTGTAGGTGAATTGGGCAAACTAAATTAGCTGTAGTGTATGAGTGAGAGTGTATGGGTATTTTCCACTACTGGATTGCGGCTGGATCGGCATTAGCCACATAAAACATATGCCGGAATAGTTGGCGGTTTATTCGCTCTGGCGACCTACGATGAATCAGAGACTAAGCTGAAGAAAAATGAATGAATGTTAGTTGCATACACTAGTTTAAGTTACATTATTAGGACTTTTAGCATAATCTTAAAGGATTAGTTCACACAAAAATTTTAATTCTGTGTAAACATTTTATAAAACTGCTTTTGGGGACCTTTAATATGAAGTATGCACACAACAATTTATAAATGTATCACTGGTAGTAATAGAAAGTAAAAGTGATCCCAGAACTGAACCTTGTTGTACCCCATGTACTTCTTTCATTTTCTCTTTTCTTATATCATTCTAATCCCCCTTTGTTCACTTTCAAAACACAACTACAGATATTTTCAATTATATCCAAGAGATTTCTTATCCTCCATAGACCACCAATGAATCTGAGACTTTTTAAACCTGCAAAAAAGAACCAAAAACATTATACACAATATATGACTTCAGCGGTTCAACTATAATCATACAAAGCTCCATGAACACTTTTGCATATTTTTTTCTAAAAAATGACTTTATTCTTCTAAATCATGTCATTCAATTTAATTAATCTCTATTTCTATAGCGCTTTTACAATGTAGATTTTATCAAAGCAGCTTCACATAGAAGTTCTAGAAAATTGAAACGGTGTCAGTTCAGTTTTCAGAGTTGAAGTTTAGTTCAGTTCAGTTTAGATTCAATTTCACTGCTGGAAGTCCAAACACTGAAGAGCAAATCCGTCGATGCACAGCTCCACAAGTCCAAAATCAAGCAAGCCAGTGGCGACAGTGATGAGGCACAAACTTCACCAATTGATGAAAATGAAGGAAAAAACCTCGAGATGAAATCAACAGAGTTACTACGGACCATACAGCAATGTGCTATTAGAGTCTGCAGCATAACACACAAGCGTCATATTCACAATAGTAAACATATTCACTTGATTACAGTTCAACCACTGAACTCACAGCTAGTGTCTTGAGACCACCGATGTATATGAAGGATTACCGAAGGATATGAAGGATTATGGAGCTCTGTAGAATATCTTATTTTATGTTCTGAAGATGAATCTCAGGGGACTGAAATGACATAAAGGTGAATAATTATTAATAGAATTTCTATTTTTGCGTAAATTAATCCTTTAAAGAGCCCCTATTTTGCATTAAAAATGGTCATATTTTGGTTTTGGGGGTCTCCAACAACATGCTGATATGTGTGCAAGGTCAAAAAACACTTTCATTGTCTTATAATATGCATTTATTTTTACCTAATTATCCCAGTTACTCCCATATAAATCGTTCAGCGATTCATTTGTTCTCAAACCGCTCCTGAGCCTGAAGCTAATCTGCGCTGATTGGACCGATGACCCAGTCTGTTGCAATTGGTTGACTGCATTCAGCACGAGACTACAGTATGAAGTACCACGACTACAGTACGAACCCACCACGACTACAGTATGAAGTAGCAGAAAGTGTGAGAGCCCAATGCAGGAATGCAATAAAGCAGTGCAGTTAAAAACCAGCTTATTACTCTACTCTTAACCCTAACCCCAAGTAATAACAACGACACACATTCAGTGTTAAACCACACTGTGGCAAAAGGTGAACTATTTTGAAAATTGACCGCGCCGCACGTGTGAGGAACAGCTGATAGTAGCTAAAGCAACAAACAGCAGAGGATCACTAGCTCGGAAGCGCATTTAAATAAAGGAAGAACAATGCGTCACGTTTTTAATGTGATTTTGGACGCGATATGTGAACAGCCCCATACAGATTTAACATGAGAGATACAGTACAAGGACTCATCTATAATAGATACGTGATTACAACTTATAACACACAATTAAACACATATTTTGCAAACTACCCAAAATGAGGAAACAATTTTAATGACACTTACACGTTATGATCCGGAGGAAGAAGACACTGGTCCATATGAACTGTAAAAGTCCCTGTCAAAGTCTGACAAAGTCCCATAGTCTCTGCTGCTCCTTCAATAGCAAACGGCAGGCGAATCGCGCGTTGCAGCATAGGTTATTGTATCAAAAATCAGAAAGATGACAGGAACAAACACAGCACATGGTTGGCTATACTGTGGTGTTGTTGTGAAAATGAACTTTAACCCTTTATTCCCCTCTGCCGAATTCCATCTGTCAGTGATCGTCAGCGCGTCATGAGCTAGTGTGTGGAGGGAAAGTGCATGCACATTTTACCGGAACTGGAAGTACATATTTGGTGATGTACCGTATCGACATGAATGCAATCAAACAAAAGATCCGAACCCAACTCGACTCTGTGTCAACTGATTCGCTAAAGAATTAATAGTTTTAAACTTGCTGCACTTTTAGATTTAAACCTCAGCTGGATGTTTTCATTCACTTAGAGCTGTGTTACACACTGCATGGAAGCTCATTTTCAAAATCCCATAATAGGGGCTCTTTAAACTGTTCGGATTCTACTACTCAAACTCGGTCCTGGAGGTCCGGTGTCATGCAGATTTTAGCTCCAACTTGCCTCAACACACCTGCAAGGATGTTTCTAGAAAGCCTATTAAGAGCTTGATTAGCTAGCCCAGGTGTGTCCGATTGGAGTTGGAGCTAAAATCTGCAGAACACCGGACCTCCAGGACCGAGTTTGAGTAGTGGAATCAGAACAGTTTAAAGAGCCCCTATTATGGGTTTTTGAAAATTGAGAACCCCTGTACTATATGATTAACATGTATAGAATAGTGTGGTCCACTGTATCAAAATGTAGGCTTGTTATTTAAAGCTATTTTTATGTCTGCAGGCGCTCTGACTGAATGCTACGATGAGCTAGGGAACCGCTACCAGCTGCCCGTCTACTGCCTCTCCCCTCCTGTCAACATGATTGAGGAAAAAAGTGAGTCGGAGACCATTGAGGTCCCAGAAGCTCCAGCCAGCGAGGGCCAGGAATGCCAGTTGCGCCTACGTCTCTCTACAGGCAGAGATCTGCGCCTGGCGGTCCGCACCAGCGATAGCGTCCAGCAGATGAAGCGGCGTCTGCAAACCCAGGAAGGCGTAGCGGCCACCAGCCAGCGCTGGTTCTTCTCAGGCCGACCGCTCACCGACAAGATGAAGCTGGAAGAACTGAAGATCTCAAGAGACTATGTCGTCCAGGTGATCGTCAGCCAACCTCCCACAACCCCGCCACTGCCGCAGAACCCGACTCCAGTGGAAAATTAAGGGGGTGCTAACCGACACGCCAATTGAAGATGGTGTGCGTAGGTTGCTAGATCTCTTCAATTTGGGATTGGCTGTCTAGAACATCTCTAGAGGCTTCCCTCTCAAACACTCACTGCCTTCGAGCTCTTCTAAAGGAGTTTTTTGGTTAAAAGCCTCAGGTCTAAAACAAACTGGAGCCCTGAATTGACCAATATAGGTTGAATGAGTTTGGTATTGGCAAGGGAAACTTAATAATGCTTTGTTATTTTCAAGATGAAGAAGTTATTCTTCTTATTCTGTTCTGTTTTTGTGATGAGACCATATGTCTGCAAGGCAGACCAAAAGTGCGGACCTGCCCGTGTCTCTCAGAATTCTGAAACTGAGCGACACTGAGGAACTTTTTTTGGCTTTCAGCAACAGGAGGCTCACTTGTTGGATCGTTTTCGTAATTTTCGATTTATTAGAGACTCCGTAACCAAAAATAAATTACGATTTTTAAGAAGAGGAGGCCTGTTACATGTTGCAAAAACAATGCCGGTTTTGTTCCCCTGACCTTTCCCTCCATCTTTGATCCTTGTTGTTCTTCAGATAACCTTTTGATTTAAACAGCGTTCATTTAACTCTTTATTTCAAAAGAGAAAAGTTTTTCCCAGTCTGAGATGTTAGTACATCTGCTCATTTTGGAACATGTGCTTAAAGCCAAGCTCGTGGTCATCACATTTTCCCGATAGCTTTCAATTCAGAGATTCTGATCGATATCCTCACATATTTGACTTTCTCACTC
Source organism: Danio aesculapii (assembly GCF_903798145.1). Lineage (NCBI taxonomy): Eukaryota > Metazoa > Chordata > Actinopteri > Cypriniformes > Danionidae > Danio > Danio aesculapii. The sequence goes on from NC_079455.1 coordinate 7,451,803, forward strand.
CCTGTCAAACCGTCTGCGCACAAGTGTGAAATTAGTACGGAAGGAAGATTTCAGCCATTACCTGCGCGACCGTTCGGATTCTTTGTAAATCGAGGCACTTTTAAGAATTTATTCAGCTCTGCGAGGTTGCCATGGCGCTGTGCTTTGCCTCACGCATCCCAAGGATATATAAGGGTGATGTGGGGGTAATGGTGTAATGAGGGTTTCTATACGCGTGAATGGGGAAGCAATGAGCAAGTGATTTAATTGGAGAAGAATTTGCAATGGCTGGATATTTCTACACCACTGTGTATGGGAGGACAAATATGGATTGTGAGGACACACAGCATTGTTGTGTTCACACGTAGAATGTTTAGGTGTCATCTCTGAATGTAGCTCACTAAGGACATTCTCATAATGTACTCTATATACATGTTGTGTTTATTTGATTTAGTTTTGGCCTTTGTGTTGAGAGGAACAGCGAACTCGATGAGCCAGATTTGAATGAGCAGCACAGCTCAGTATGTAGTAGCATGTGTGCTAACCGCTAGCCCACGACTTAAGTGTTTTTAAATGGATTTAGCGTCCTGTTGAAAGAGAATTTCAAAAAACTTGCATATTTTAATGATACAGAATGCGTTTTTAATTAAAAAATGATGAAACATTTGTACACTTCAGTATTGTTGTGTCTGATTTTGTTAACATATTGTTGTATTAACAAAATATTTCATGCATAACTAACCAGTCTATTCTTTTATTGAAGAAAACCTAGCAAAACATTTTAAGAAAGAAGCGGTTCAAAGCCATGTGTATATGTGTTTTTCTATTTATTTATGGTCTGTTGAAATTCTTGTTTCTGATTGGCTGGAAGGTGTGCAACAAAATTCCAGTCAATTTTGATGACAGTAAAAAATGAATGCGCTACCATCAAACATAAGTAGTAACTCAGTGATAGTTGGCAGGGCCATTCATCTGTGTAAACCCTGAGACCGCTGTGTGTCAAATCACCAACCAACTCACCAATATCCTCAAATATTTGTGAGGAGCTAGCTAACACATGTTACTATGAGCTATTAGATATGCCCATGTCATTTACATGCGCACAAACAGAATCTCTCCTGCGCACTCCCTCTTAAGGCTGGTATATACTTCTGCGTTGAGTGATTGGAATCTGCCTTGTGCGTAGCTTTGTATTTATACTTCTGCACGCTGTCCGTGTTCAACTTTTCAACAAAATTCAACTTTTACGACTAATAATAACAATATATATAATACATCTATTATGACTAATAATAACAATACATATATATAATACATATATTATGACTAATCATAACAATACATATAATACATCTATTATGACTAATAATAATAATACATATATATAATACATATATTATGACTAATAATAACAATACATATAATACATATATTATGACTAATAATAACAATACATATATATAATACATATATTATGACTAATAATAACAATACATATATATAATACATATATTATGACTAATAATAACAATACATATATATAATACATATATTATGACTAATAATAACAATACATATATATAATACATATATTATGACTAATCATAACAATACATATATACACTGGCGATCAAAATTAGAGAACAATTTATAAATAATTGAACAATTCTGAAATAATTTCATCTTCACTGCTCAACAGTTGAAGGAGTTTTTGTCCCATCTATACCATGCTACCAGAACACCTTTTCCCCAAATTAACGAAGACATTTCCACATAAACCATTATTTTGCAGAAAACACACTGATCAAAATTAGAGATCAACAATGACTGTAGCATGGAAAGAGATTACAACAAAATTTTCTGAAGGTTACGACAGTCAGCAATTAGTAGAAAGTGTACAGGCCTCTGCTCTGAATGACTTAAGCACATTTGCGGCCACAGGACAGCCGCAGAACAGCACTAGTCCCTCACACTGCTCTGGTGTGATTTTGGTCCACTGTTCTTTCAGTCTTCTCCACAGTTCTGTGACTGTAGTGGGTTTCTTGACCATAACTTTGTCACCAAGGATTTTCCAGAGGTTCTCTATTGGGTTGAGTTCAGGACTCTGGGCAGGCCATGTCATTATTTCAATGTTTTCAGTTTCAAGGAACTGCTTTACCCATTTTGCTGTGTGACATGGAGCATTGTCCTGCATGAAAACTGCTGGCTGATAGGGTGATGAACGCAGGGAAGGAACCATATGTTGTTGAAGAAGGTTCTGATAAACATTTGCATTCACTTTGCCACTTAGCTGTATAAGAGACTTAACTCCTGCTGCAGAAAACATACCCCAAACCATGACACTTCCTCCACTTTTCACTAACTTCTTTACACACTTTTGGTTCAGTCTTTGTCGCCGAACATAATGTTTCCCATCAAACCCAAATAAATTAAGCTTGCTTTCATCACTGAATTGAACTTTGGACCAGTTGTGCTCTGTCCTCTGTCTACACAACATGCACCTCAGCAAAGCTTAGTCTAGCCTTTTGATTCTTTCTGCTTATGAGAGGTTTGGTCACTGCAGAGTGGACTTTGAGTCCAAATTCTCTTAAACTTCGAGACACTGTATGACGAGACCGATCTTTACCCCGTTTAGCGCTGAACTGGAGAGCAATTCCAGCTGCAGTGTGGAAACGATTGCCCATTGAGATCCTCCGCAGTATCCTGTCCTCTCTTGTATTTGTCTTCCGTGGACGACCAGCCTTCTTGGGGGACTTGAATGAGTTTGTGATGTTGTAAAGATTCAATATTCTTGAAATCACAGATTTGGAATGACCAACCTGTCTTGCTATTGCTGATAGGGTCATCCCTTTGGCTTTCATCTGGACAACCTGCTGCCGGAGGCTTTCAGTCACTTTAGAACGGCCCACCACATTGCAGAATCAGTGAAACTGAAAGTTAGGCTGATAGTTAAATAGGGGTTGACAGATAATCATGGAAATTACAACCAGGTGCCAGATTAAGACCAATAACTGGGAGGTATCTGAAAGTGTTCTCTAATTTTGATCAGTGTGTTTTCTGCAAAATAATGGTTTTTGTTAAAATGCTTTAGTTATTTTGGTTAAAAGGTGTTCTGGTAGCATGGTATAGACGGGACAAAAACTCCTTCAACTGTTGAGCAGTGAAGATGAAATTATTTCAGAATTGTTCAATTATTTATAAATCGTTCTCTAATTTTGATCGCCAGTGTATAATACATATATTATGACTAATCATAACAATACATATATATAATACATATATTATGACTAATAATAACAATACATATATATAATACATATATTATGACTAATAATAACAATACATATATATAATACATATATTATGACTAATAATAACAATACATATAATACATATATTATGACTAATACTAACAATACATATAATACATATATTATGACTAATAATAACAATAATACATATATTTACACTTAATAATTCGATTAGATATATTTTTTGATATTGTCGATCATTGTTACTGATGATAATATTATCAAATATCCCAGCCTGATCTCACGATTCAACACAATTATTTTACATACTGTCAGAAATGTGCCGAATTCATACCAATTCATTCAGTTTTGCTCATATAAAAATGGACAATTTTATAAAGGAGGTACTCATCTCATTGGTCGAACCATTTTTAACGCGGTGTGTCAAACTAAACAAAACAAGAGTCTGAGTTAACACATGACCTTTTGCGCGTTTGTCACATTGGCGTCCTTTAGTTTAGTCACAATAAGTCGATATATTATATAGAAAACTAAAACTATTAAATAAAATACAACAAATTTGGATTATGTGACTATATTGATAACGCGATAAACTTAATTAGACTAATACCAACAGGAATACACTTATTTACAATTAATATTTCGATTAGATATTATTTTATATTGTCGATCATTGTTGCTGAAGGTAATATCATCAAATATCCCAGCTCGATCGTCCCACCTCGATTATTGTTGCTGAAGGTAATATAGTCAAATATCCCAGCTTGAAAATAAGTGGATATATTATATAAAAACTGTTTGTGTATTCATTTCTTTAAATAAAATACAACATATTTGGATTGTGACTATATTGATAACGTGATGATCTTAATTCGACTAATACCAACAGGAATACACTTATTTACATTTAATATTTCGATTAGATATTATTTTATATTGTCGATCATAGTTACTGAAGGTAATATCGTCAAATATCCCAGCTCGATCTCATCAGAAAACACACCTATTTTATGTATTGATTTTGTTCATATGATAACGTACAAATCTTAAGGGAGGCATGTCGCCAAACTCCACCCCCAACCCTACCCCTCATAGGCAGATGAACAAATCGTAATGAATTATATGAATTGCATCGTACAAATTAATACAATTAAAAAAAAAATCTAAAAGCTAACATGAGATTACGTTAAATATCCACATCACATTCAGCAGGTTTGGAGAGCTATTAAGTGCAAGCGTATTTTTATATATATATATATATATATAGCTAATATTTTATATTCGGTGGGTACAAGATTTGTCTTGGGTTTCTGAGCAGACATGTTTCGCCACATGTGAGCACCTGTGAAAGCCTCAACTCTAAATCAAACAAGTTAAATATGTGCTTTGCTCGATTCATTCAATCCTTTATGTTAATGGGGAAGTCGCGGCTCACTCTGGATTTTTCTCTTCATTTCTTGAGAGTACTGATTATTAATTTTCTCTCTTTGCTTTATTACTTTAGAAATTCTGAAAGCTTTAGCGGTTTTCACCGATGTGGTGCTGTTAATAATTAATGAACCTGTTATTTCAAGCCATCATTACTTCCCAGTTTAGAGGAATTGTGGAACTACACATGAGGACAACAATGCTGGTCAAATGGTTCGAGAAGAGATTTTTATAGCGGATACGTTTATGGTATGGAAGATAGAAGCATCAGATGAATTTCCTCCTCCTCATCACCATTAGCATGACTATCGATTTGGTGGTAGGATTTAAGTGGATAATTATTAGAGTAATTGTGATGACTTTAAGTGGTCAGATGTTCTTTAGCTCGAAAATAGTTTCAGAACAAAATGTACACCTTTATTTAGCGTCAATAAATAAATGTGATTAAAAACAGCAAGTGAAATACGCGGTCTAGAAAACTTGTGACTGGTGGAACTGTATAAATGAATTTACCACCTATATCAAAATGAAGACTTAAGTCCATTATGAATCAGATTTAAAACTTATCCATGAAAATGTTGGTCTTGTTTTAAATAATGGATCACTAAAATATATTTGGACTAGCAAAAGAAAGAATTGAATAGACCAAATTATATACATACAGTGGGGGAATAACTATTCAACACGTCCAACATCTACAGCTAAACGATGCCTCTCATATGGAGAATGAAGTCACGTGAATTGCTCAGTTTTTCACAGACTTCAACAAAGTGTAAAAATCTTGATGGTTCTGTGGGTTTTGTATATCCAAACTGATCTTCATTTTGTATTCTCTATTGGGTTCAAGTCAGGGGATTGGCCTGGCCATTCTACAGCTTGATTTTCTTTCTCTGAAACCATTTGAGAGTTTCCTTGGCTGTGTTTTGGATCATTGTCTTGGTGAAATATCCATTCTGGTTTCATCTTCATCCTCCTGCTAATGTAGATGTTGGACTGAAGCAGCTAATATTAATCTACAATGACGAAAGGCAGAGGGTTGCTGAATGACTATTGAGAGATTTCAGCTGCTGTCTGGGCTTTCACTGCCTTTCTACACCTCCCTTTCTTTATGTGTTCAATACTTTTCCACTGTGTCATTTCATATTATTACACATAACTTTGCAATTTGTAGACTAATTAGATTTGTTTTCTTTGCATATATAGATTTCTTTGGTTGTTATCAACATCTGGTGAAAATCCTGAGAAAATGGTGGTGTTCAAAAACTGAAAACACTATAGGAAAATTAACTACAATGGTTTAAGTACTAAAATACAATATTTCAGTGAATTTAAAGGGGGATAGTTCACCCTAAACTGACAATTTCATCATTTACTCGCTCAAGTGGTTTTAAACATTCATGAATTTCTGTTGAACACAAAACAAGAAGGAAAAAAAAGGAGACATTCATAACAGGAACAAAAAATACTATGGAAGTCAATGGCGGTTTTTCCAACATTCTGTAGTATTTTTCCTTATAGTTTTAACACATGAATGGAGCATAAATGATGACTGAATTTTAAGTTGTGGGTGAACTGTCTCTTTAAGACTTTTTGCGAGCTCACAGAAAAGGCTGTTTAAACCACATTTGACCTACTTTATCGTGTCATATTTAAAATCTGTATAGGTTGTGTATATACTGAATATAAAATGTTTCTCAGGTAGTTTTCTCACACCGCTGTTTCACAGTTCCACTGTGGTACAATATATTGCAGTGAATATCGCAAAAAGTCCCTTTGAACGTGAGTTTTGGTTTGTGGATAAAGGTGCGCACTTCTCTTGTGGTTTGCACTTTCACACGTCAGTAGAAAGTGACATTCACATTATAGGACAATGATGTAACACTGCTGTCTAAATATACAATGTCGACTTCGATTGACACGTTCTGTTTTAAAAAATAAAATAAAACATTGAAGATGGACGATTACATTTTAATACAAATAATATAGTTTTGTAATATATATATATATATATATATATATATATATATATATATATATATATATATATATATATATATATATATATATATATATATATATATATACAGATGACAGATAGACAGACAGATAGACAGACAGATAGACAGATAGACAGATAGATAGATAGATAGATAGATAGATAGATAGATAGATAGATAGATAGATAGATAGATAGATAGATATTAACCCCCCTGAATTATAAGCCCCCTGTTTATTTTTTCCCCCAATGTTTAACGGAGAGATTTTTCAACACATTTCTAAACACAATAGTTTTAATAACTCATTTCTAATAACTGATTTATTTTATCTTTGCCATGATGACAGTAAATCATATTTGACTAGATATTTTTCAAGACACTTTTATACAGCTTAAAGTGCAACTTACTAGGTTAATTAGGTTAACTAGGCAGGTTAGGGTAATTAGGCAAGTTATTGTATAACGATGGTTTGTTCTGTAGACTATTGAAAAAAAATTAGCATGAAGGGGCTAATAATTTTGACCTTAAAATGGATTTTTTAAATATTTAAAAACTGCTTTTATTCTAGCCGAAATAAAACAAATATGACTTTCTCCAGAGGAAAAAATATAATCAGACATACTGTGAAGATTTCCTTGCTCTGAAAAACCTTTATTTGGGAAATATTTTAAAAAGAAAATTCAAAGGGGGGCTAATAATTCTGACTTCAACTATATATATATATATATATATATATATATATATATATATATATATATATATATATATATATATATATATATATATATATATTACGTTTTTACAATATTTTTTTCTTAATTTAATTATAAAAATTTATCAAATATATTTTTCTATATATGTAAAAGAAATTGTTAAATTAAACACTTGACTTAAGTAATGTTTACATGGAATGTTGTGTGCTTTTTCCCCCTTGTAGTTTACAATAATAATATTCATATTAAAAATCAAAATTAATGCAATATTTTATCCTTAATATGTAAAAAAAAAATGATAAATCAAACACGAGGTAATATATGTGGTTTATTTTTTATGACTAGTAATAATAGTAAATGACTAGTAATAAAAGTAAAAATTTGTTAAATATTAATACTATATATAATATGAGAAAAAAATGTGATTAAAAATGTGTAATTAATAAAAACATAAAAAATTTTCAAACACATATTGTTTTCTAGACAATATTTATTCATATTTAAACATCAGAGGTTAACAACTTTGATGTTCATTCAAAACGAATGATAAATCTGACCTTAAATGTCAACATTATTTCTATTTGACATTTCTGAGAACGTTTCTTACATATTTATCCCTTTAATTGCCCCACCAAGAAAAAAAAAAAGCATTTCTTACCTCCTAATGTCGCTATCGTTAACACACTCAGCGCATTTTTTTTCAACACATGCCTTAATTTCTAAAATATCAACCTCTACCAAATGATTGATATGTCGGTTTACGGTAAAAGTACCGGAATTTATACATATACTACGAAAAATCTGAAAATATGAAGTGTAAAACCAATTTATTTTAAAAAATAATCTAAATAAAACATTTTTAAAACTAAAACATCTTTATTTTTTAAGTATGCCATCAAATATTTCAGATTCTCTTTTTTTTAACGATAAAACCAAAATCAAGTGTAGTAGTGCAACAGGATGTTTAATTTATTTTTTTTTCTGTAAGCCAACAATGCGCTGTGTGTATAAACCATTATTTAAAACAGTCATTCTTTAAATGACTTTAACAGTCATTATTTAAAACAGCCAACGATTTGGTAGAGCAGGCAGTTAAATGGTTATAGAGAAAAACACTAACATTTTACTCAAACCTATACCAAATAAATCCTGAAAAACTGATCGAAACACATTAACTCAATGTAAAATGAAGCTCTATCATGTCTTTAAAAGCACAATTAATGACTATTTTTAAGCTTCTAATGTGCAGATCAAAAATATACACTTATCTGATACCTGATTATTAAGATGAGTGAGTGTTTACTTTATTCAAAGGGGACTTAACAGTGACCGAAAACAAAAGCAGAAAACAAATAATAATACACCTATAAATGAAGATGATTTAATTGTGAAACAACAACACACACAAAGCTGATGGAAATCCCAATTGAAAACCGGCTTCACGTTAGTTTCTATGCTCTTTTATACAGAGCTTTGTTACTTCTGCTTGTGGAAATTCACAAGTTCTGTATTGCAGACTCATATAAAAGCTGCTCTGCTGCAGGTACTGCTTCAGTGAGAGGGAAAGCAGAGGATCACCACTACTCATTCACTTCTCAAGGTAAGATCGTGTTCAAAGAAATGGGCCATCTATATGTCTAAATAAAGAACGTTTGTTTAAAGAATATTTATTAGGGGATGATTTCTTCATTAACTTTTTTGAATTAAATTAATTTAAATAGTAAAATTCATTCAGTATTTTTTGACTATGTAAAACAAATTGGTAAATTAAAGACTTTTTTTTCTTCTTTTTATCAGGACTATAATAATAATAATAATAATTAAACATAAAAATGAATCCAGTATTTTGTTTCTGAATATGTAAAGCAAGTTTATAAATTAAAGAGATAAGTAGTTCACATAAGTGTAATTAAAAATTCATATGCAAAACAAGTAATTAAACCAAACCAAATAAATCCTTGAATTAATGTTTGTGATTTTTTTTGTCATGACTAACTTCAGGAAAATGTATAAAATTTAAGCACAAAAATAAATCCAATATTTTTTTTCTTTAATATGTAAAATGAATTGATAAATTTAACATTTGAGTTAGTGGTTTTGTTTTCATGAATAAATTAATTGACGTTATACACAAAAATAAATGATTTTTTATGTCAAGTAAATTGATGAAACACAAGTTAATATTTATGATTTTTTCATGACTTGTTAAAGAATATAATCTAATTAAACATTAATATATACAATGAATATATATTTTTTAATATGTAAAACAAATTTTGCAGCTGGAAGGGCATCTGCTGTGTTAAACATTTGCTGGATGTGTTGGTGGTTCATCCCGCTGTGGCGACCCCTCATAAATAAACGGACTAAGCTGAAGGAAAATAGAATGAATGTAAAACAAATTGATGTGTATGATTTTTTTTCACGACTAACTTAAATAAAAACAAATATCTAAAAAATCCAATATTTTTTCCTATAATATGTCAAACAAATTGATAAATGAAGCATGAATTAATTTTCAAAACTTAAAAAAACTGAAATTAAATTAAACATAAAAATTTAACTGAATTTTTTAAGTAATCAAAAAACATGAGTTCGTGTTTTTATGACATTTTTAAAAATTAATTAAATACATAAAGACTTTAACTAAACATTTAAATAAGAAAATACATATTTTTGTAATATTTATACAATATAATGTTATAAATAATGTAATATTGTAATAATAATAATGTAATAAATACTATATGCCACTGTTTTCTTTTTTCAGATGAAGAAGAAGATTATCTTTCTTATTCTGCAAGCTGTCCTTCAGTTAGCGGACAGCACTTCACTGAGGGTCATCCAGCCCAATGGTAACTATTGCTGCTAAAATCTCATTTATCTTATCTCTAGCTTATGGCAGTATATACACACACAAACTACCAGTGTGTGTGTAGTGTTATACATCTTTTTTTATATATTAAACATGTTATATGTTATACATCATTATTGCACTATGAAATATAAGTTCAAAAGCAGTTCATCATTTAATTTAATCATTTATTCCAGTGATTTTAAAGATGATTTTTCAGCTTCATTACTCCAGTCTTCATAGTCACATGATGCTTCAGAAATCACTCTAATAATAATAATTATTATCGTTTTTAATAGTAGTATTATTAATGGTAATAGTAATAAAAGCAATAATGACTAGAGTCATAATTTCATTTAAAACTACATACAATAAGAAAGCAGTTATTGAACATTTTAATAAATAATTAACAATTCACTTTTTTATATTTAATAAATGCCGCCTTGAGTTATGCTCACTAGGGCAGCTTTATTTGATGGGAAAAAGTTAACGTGAACCATTTTTACTACAGTTTAAAATATATGAAGATTTTATATATTTATTTACATTTTTTTTTGTGTGATGGAAACATCATTACTAAATTTGTATGTGCCAATCAAATCTAATAGTGATTTTTGTAAATTACACAGTATTTGAACTACACTACTTTATACTAGGACCGTTATACAATATGTTACTGTGTTTAAAGCTATATCCTAAATTACTTAACATTGGTTATAAATGGTTAGCAAAGCTATATAATACTGTGAAAACATACACAGCAAGATAAATGATGCTGTAAATGTTAATATGGTATTTTTGCTGTAATTTATCACTGGCAAACTGCTGCCCGTAATTTACTGTAGATTTGACAGGAAGTTGATAACTTAGTTATTCAAGGGCTCAAAACATTTATCTGTGTTTTATAAAAAAATGTATCTTTTTTTTTTTTTTAATCAGTTGAATGTGTTCTTGAATTTGTATAATCAAAAATCCTAATGCAGTTTATAGGCATTTTAAAATCTTTTTATGCAAATTTTGGTAAGTACAGTTAAAGTCAGAAATATTAACCCCCCCCCCTTTTTTTTAATTTTTTAAATATTTCCCAAATTATGTTTAATAATTTGAACAAACCATTGTTATACAATAACTTGCCTAATTACCCTAACCTGCCAAGTTAACCTAATTAACCTAGTTAAGTTTTTAAATGTGTTTAAAGCTGTATAGAAGTGTCTTGAAAAATATCTAGTCAAATATTATTTACTGTCATCATAGCAAAGATAAAATAAATCAGATATATGAAATGAGTTATTAAAACTATTGTGTTTAGAAATGTGTTGAAGAAATCTTCTCACCGTTAAACAGAAATTGGGGAAAACATTAAACAGGGGAGCATACAGGGAAACAGGGAAAATAACTTTTTTTTGGCGTGCATGCTTTCCACTGTTCGTATGTTAAATCCCTTTTGTGATTTGTCATTTGATGCAGGCACCAAAAATGTTGTCTTTAACCACATTAGCATTCAGTATTTTCCTACCCTTACAGAAAAACCATGGACATCACATGAGCTTAAACCAGCTTGAAATCACATGTGAAAGACAAACTTCTAGTGTGGTTTTGGAACATTTTCATTTCTTTTACAAAACATGTGACCATGAGATCCCTGTGAGTTCACATCCAAATAAGTCATAATTGTGAGAAAAAAACTGTAATATTCTGAGAAATAAAGTTACAATATGATAAATAAAATCACATTTCTGAGAAAAAGTTGCAATTGAAAATTAGAAAGTGGCAATTCTGAAAAGAAAGACAAGAAAAGTGACATTACTGAGAAAAATGTGACAATTCTGAAAAATAAAGTCACATTTCTGAGAAATATAGTCAATTCTGAGACAAAAAGTCAGAAATCTGAGAAATAAAGTGACGATTCTGAGAAAAAAGTTACAATTCTGAGAAAAAAAGTCACAATTTTGAGAAATAAAGTCACGATTCTGAGAAAAAAAATTTAAATTCTGAGAAATAGAGTCCCAATTCTTAGACAAAAAGTCACGATTCTGAGGTAAAAAAGTGACAATTCTGAGAAAGTCACAATTCTGAGAAATGAAGTCATATTTTTGAGACAAAAAGTCAACATTCTGAGAAATAAAGTTACGATTCTGGGACAAAAAGTGACAATTCTGAGAAATAAAGTTACGATTCTGAGAAAATCACAATTCTGAGAAGAGAATTCTGAGAATTAAAGTCACAATTCTGAGACAAAAAGTCACAATTCTGAGAAATAAAGTCACGATTCTGAGAAAAAATAAAAATTCTGAGAAATAAAGTCACAATTCTGAGAAATAGTCACATTTCTGAGACAAAAAGTCACAATTCTGAGAAAAAAGTGACAATTCTGAGAAATAAATTCACAATTATAAGGAGAAAAGTCACAATTCTAAGAAATAGTCACAATTGTGAGAAATGGTCACAATTCTGAGAAATAAAGTCACAATCCTGAGACAAAAAGTCACAATTCTGAGAAATAGTCACGATTCTGAGAAAAAAAATCTAAATTCTGAGAAATAAAGTCACAATTCGGAGAAATAGTCACATTTCTGAGACAAAAAGTCACAATTCTGAGAAATAGTCACGATTCTGAGGAAAAAAAGTGACAATTCGGAGAAATAGTCACAATTCTGAGAAAAAAGTGACAATTTTGAGAAATAAATTCACAATTCTGAGACAAAAAGTCACAATTCTGAGAAAGTCACATTTTTTAGACAAAAAGTCACAATTCTGAGAAATTGTCACATTTCTGAGACAAAAAGTAATAATTCTGAGAAATAAAGTCACAATTCTGAGAAAAAAGTGACAATTCTGAGAAATAAATTCACAATTATGAGGGAAAAAGTGACAATTCTGAGAAATAAATTCACAATTATGAGGAAAAAAGTCACAATTCTGAGAAAAAAAAGTCACATTTCTGAGAAAAAGTCAAATTTCTGGCAAAATAAAGTCACAATTGTGAGAAATTCTCACAATTCTAAGAAAAAAATATGCAATTGCAAGTTAGAAAGTCACATTTCTAAGAAAAAAGTCACAATTGCAAGTTTAAAAGTCATAATTCTGTGAAATAGTCACATTTCGGAGAAAAAAACAATTGTGAGTTAGAAAGTCACAATTCTGATAAATGAAATCACAATTGGGAGTTATCAAGTTACAATTTGTAGAAAAAAAAAACAATTGCAAATTTGTATTACGCAATTCTAAAATAAATATCACAATAAACTTCTAAAAAAAAAAAAAAATATATATATATATATATATATATATATATATATATATATATATATAGATAGATAGATATATTTTTTTTCTCAATAGTTCTCAAATGTACTCTAGATCAGAGCAAATTGTTCTGCGTATGCTATATTTAACATACCTTATGTCATTGTTCAGATGTTGCATTTGTTGTTTTTTTTTGTCCTCAAAACACTCTTGCGTGTAGAACTGTTTTCTAGTTCATATCTAATCAAAAGCGTTTTGATATGATTGCATTCTTGCATGTTGTAGACTGTGAAGTAATCTGATATACCTGAAAGCATTTGGCTTGTCATATATCACAGTAGAAATATGGAACTATTTTATCTTTGTGTTTATATAAAAATAATTGCACACCTTGGAATGTTCATCAGCCAATCAGAATAAAACTTTCAGCAGACCTGTAATATTAGTACTGATGTCTGACGACAGGCTGTTGAATTATTATAATATGATGCAGTGAAGTTGCCATTACACAAAATTATTTTCTAATAATGAAATATACTGGAGTTCATTTTTCTGTTCATACTTTGGTCAAACTAAAGGCCTTATTTCAAGAGATTATTTCAAGAAGAGATGTATTTCAAGAGATTTGTCCTCAAACCACTTGTGCATAGGACTACTTTCTTACACATCTCACTCAAAGTCTTTTGTAGAATGAGTTGTAGAATGTAAAATAACAACTAAAATGATTAGGTGTAGTGATATGGAACTAGTCGAAATCTGCCTGGAGCTACTTTATCTGAGAGTTTAGCTGAACACAATTGCACACCTTGGAATGTTCAACACCCAATCAGAATCAAGCATTCAGCACACCTGCAGTTACCACACCTAAAGTCATCGTATGTAGGACTACTTTCTTACACATCTTATCCAATGCATTTTATTATATTTTGATTTGATTCTTAAGGATTTGTGAGGCTGTAAAAAAACTAAAATCAATGGGCGTAGTGGTGTGCAACTGTAATGCAGTCAGATGCCAGGAACTACTTTATCTGTGAGTGTATCTGAAAGACATTGTGCACCTTATAATGTTCATCACCCAATTCTAATCAAGCATTTAGCAGACCTGCAGTTACCACACCTAAAGTCATTGTGTGTGGGACTACTTTCTTACGCATGTCATCCAATGCCTTTTATTGTATTTTAATTTGTATCTTTTGAATTGTAGGCTGTGAAATAACTAAAATTATTTGGTGTAGTGATATGGAACTAGTCAAAATATGCCTGGAACATCTTTATCTGTGAGTTAAGCTGAACATAATGGCACGCCTTCGAATGTACATCAGCCAATCAGAATCAAGCATTTAGCAGACCTGCAGGTACCACACCTGAAGTTGTTGTGTGTAGGACTACTTTCTTACGCCACTCATTCAAAGCCTTTTATTATATTTTAATTCTTGAGAGTTGTAGGCTGTGAAATAACTAAAATGATTTGGCGTAGTTATATACAACTGTAAAGCAGTCAAAAACTGCCTGGAACTACGTTATCTGGGAGTGTATTTGAAAATAATTGCATACCTTGTAATGCTAATCACTCAATCAGAATCAAGCGTTCAGCAGACCTGCAGTTACCACACCTGAAGTCATTGTGTGCAGGACTACTTTCTTACGCATCTCATCAAATGGCAATTCCTTTTATTATAATTTGATTTGATTCTTGAGAGTTGTAGAATGTAAAATCATAACTTATATGATTGGGCGTAATGATATGGAGCTGGCTGAAATCTACCTGAAACACCTTTATCGGAGAGTTTAGCACACCTTTACAATATTAGGCTGTGAAATAACTAAAATCAATGGGCGTAGTGATATGCAATTGTAATGCAGTCAGAATCTGCTTGGAACTACTTTATCTATGAATGTATTTGAAAATAATTGCACACCGTTCAATGTTACCACACTTAAAGTCATTGTGTGTAGGACTACTTTCTTACGCATTTCATCCAAAGCCTTTTGTTTAATAATACTTTGATTAGTTTCGAATCAGTTTCGAGTTTTGAATCACTGAGCGTAGTGATACAGAACTGTAACGCAGTCAAAACCTGCTTGATCTGCTTCCGCTGTGTGTTTATATGAAAATAATTGCACACCTTAAGGCTCCTACACACCGGGACGCTTTTCGATTGCGTTAATCGTCAGCGTTTTTCAAGATGTTTTTCCGGGTTCAAACCCAAGCGATTTTCACTGGCGTCAAGCAGAAGAGTATGCAAAATCACTCCTTGACGTTAGATGGGCTACACAACTTTAAGCTTCTGACACCCGCTTGTAACACAGAAGAAGAAGACAAAGTTAACATGCTTGTTGTTATGGATGGTTCAAGTAGCAGCTCCAGCTCTAGTGATGAAGAAATGATTTTTGTTCACCAGTGCAATAACCAGCTCCACGTTCATATCGCCTCTCGGCATCTTCTTCAATGGGCATTGACAGTTTTGCGCTTGAGCGCCGCCAAGTGCTGTGTACTGGAACTTCAGCAGCTCCGTGCACGTGAACAAAAGTACATGTGATTGGTGGAGAAGGTTTTGACGCAGTGCATTTTTTTTTTAAATGACACTTTTGCCCCTGGCATTTTGCGCGTTGGTGTGCAAGATCACATTGACGCCATTTATTTAGTCACGAGGCATTATACGTAGACGGAAAACGCGAGCAAAAAACGCTTCGGTGTGCACGCATCTTAAAAATGTTTAACAGCCAAACAGAATCAAGCATTTAACATGATTTTCACATTAAGCTAATATATTTTTTTAAGTTGTTTTTTCTTCCTCAAACATTTTACGTGCAAAAAAATATATATTTTTTACTTACTATGCTATAAAATCAGGTTACAAGTCAGCTAACATGCTCTTTCCAGTTGCAGTGGTGGATTCGGACATGCAGGAGTTGTCCAGCTTTACCGTGCCACTGCACTGTGGAGAGCAATATGAAGGAGAGCAGATTCACTGGGAGAAGAATGGGAAAAGCATCTCGGAAACAGGAAACCGCATCACTGTTACTATAGATGGACTGCTAGGAGGAAACTTTACGTGTCACAGACCAAACAGAGACTTCCTGAATTACACAATACTATTGGTGCATCCAGTCAAGTTTCATAAAGCTCTACTTCTTGAACAATCCAGCAGCAAAGGTAAATATGAACAATATGTCTGAGTCACTTACACCGGTGTTTATGCTAAAGTAAAATCATGTAAGTACAATGATGAAAATCTTTGTCAGAATGTAGAGTTTGGTTCTTGTTCACTATTGTTGGAGAAGCTTTCAGTTTAAATGAATATCCCAGTGGGTAAATGCGTCAACATATGGAGAGGTCCTCACGGTGACCCAAGTTCGATTCCCAGCTCTAAGTCCTTTTCTCTCTCTCTCTCTGCTCACCATAATTCCCTGTCAATACCTTCCACTGTCCTATCCGTTAAAAGCTAAGTCCTATCCAAAAATATATATATTTATCCAGTGCATACGGATAGTATTCATAGCACTTCACTTTTTACACATTTTTTATGTTACGGTCTTATTCCAAAATGGATTAAATTCATTTATTTCCTCAAAATTCCACACACAATACCCCATAATGAGATTGTGAAAAAATAATTTTAATTGTTGCAAATTTATTAAAAATAAAAAACCTGAAAAATCACATGCACAGAAGTATTCACAACCTTTGCCGTGAAGCTCTTAATTGAGCTCAGGTACATTCTGTTTCCGCTGATCAATCTTGAGATGTCAGCAGATTTATTGGAGTTTAGCATACATTGGAGTTTAGAGTTGAAAAAGGCATACACCTGTCTATATAAGGTCCCAGGGTTGACTGTGCATTTCTAAGCACAAACCAAGCATGAAGACAAAGGACTTGTCTGTAGACTTCCGAGACAGGATTGTCTTGAGGCACAAGGCTGGGGAAGGTTACAGAAAAATTTCTGCTGCTCTGAAAGTTCCAAAGAGCACAGTGGCCTCCATCTTCTGTAAGTGGAAGATGTTTGGAACCACCAGGACTCTTCCTAGAGCTGGCTGGCCATCTAAACAGAGGGATTGGGGGAGAAGGGCCTTAGTCAGGGAGGTGATCAATAACCTGATGATCACTCTGTCTGAGTTCCAGCGTTCTTCTGTGGAGAGAGGAGAACCTTACAGGAGGACAACCATCTGTGCAGCAATCCACCAATCAGGCCTGTATGGTACATTGGCCAGACAGAAGCCACTCCTTAGTAAAAGGCACATAGCAGCCTGCCTGGAATTTGCCAAAAGGCATCTAAAATAAAATTCTCTGGTCTGATGAGACTAAAATTGATCTCTTTCGAGTAAATGCCAGGCGTTACATTTGGAGAAAACTAGACACCACTCATCAAAAGGCTAATACCATCCCTACAGTGAATGCATGATGGTGGCAGCATCATGCTGTGGGGATGTTTTTCAACAGCAGGAACTGGAAGACTAGTAAGGATAGAGGGAAAGATGAATGCAGCAATGTACAGAGACATCCTGAATGAAAACCTGCTTCAGAGTGCTCTTGACCTCAGACTAGGGTGACGGTTCATCTTCCTGCAGGACAATGACCCAAAGCACACCACCAAAATATCAAAGGAGTGGCTTCACAACAACTCAGTGAATGTCATTGAGTGGCCCAGCCAGAGCCCAGACCTAAATCCTATTGAACATCTCTGGAGAGATCTGAAAATGGCTGTACACAGTCGCTTCCCATCCAACCTGATAAAGCTTGAGAGGTACTGCAAAGAGAAATGGGCAAAAATTCCCAAAGACAGGTGTGCCAAGCTTGTGGCATCATATTCAAAAAGACTTGAGGCTGTAATTGCTACCAAAGGTGCATCAACAGCATTGAACAAAGGCTTTGAAAACTTCTGTACATGTGATTTATCAGCAAAACATCTTTTTTACATTGTTATTATGGAGTATTGTTGTTGAATGTTGAGGAAATAAATCAATTTAATTCATTATGGAATAAGGCAGTAACATAAAAAATGTGGAAAAAGTGAAACACTATGAATACTTTCCAGATGCACTGTATATACAGATGAAATCAGAATTAGGCAGCACAGTGGCTCAGTGGTTAGCACTGTCTCCTCACAGCAAGAAGGGTGCTGGTTCGAGTCCCAGCTGGGCCAGTTGGCATTTCTGTATGGAGTTTGCATAGGTAGGTTTGCAGTTTTTTCAGGTAGGTTTTTCAAAGCATCTTAGAGATGTTGCCAAAGTTCTTCAGGATTTAGCTTGTCTTAGTTTTTATTCTGTTTCTTTATGACATTCCAGACAGAGTGGATGATGATCAGATCAGATCATCAATAATCTCACAGTATAATTACAATTAATGACAAAAGTAATGTAATTACTTTTTGTAATTAAAGGAAATGTAAATTGATATTTCAAACTGACATACTACAGAAAAATATAGAAATAACCGACTTTAAACTTTTTTTTTGGTGAAAATATTAGTGGCCTAATATATATATATAAATATATATATATATAAATCTTTTGGAAACGTTTGGACACTCCTGCCAAAAAGTTCATCATTAGTTAATGTCTGTTAATATATTTACTGAGAATGAACAATACCTGTACAACATTTATTAAGCATACTTACAGTCTATGTTGTTTACCAATGCAACATTAAATGCTATGCTAGCTAGTAAATGCACTGAGTTAACTAGAAACTAAAATTGACGACGATATTTTCATTAACGAACGTTAACAAATACGAATAATGCTGGAATAAATTAATTGTTTGTCATTTGTTTACAATAGTGTAACATTATTGTGAAGTGTGACGTTCTTATTATTACTAAAATGTCTTTTTGAACAAATAGGCCGCCTGTGTAGGCTATCATGACACCGACGTAGTGTAAAGTCGTTGTTTTTTCATTGTGTCTAAATAAAACTTCTGGTCTCTGTAGAATTCTTGTCTTGCACGGCAAAAAACTATAATGGACAGTTTTATTGCTCCTGGAAATGGCATCATGAACGAACCCACAAAGCCGTGGTATATTTCGCTGCAATCAGGTAATGAACATTTGGGATTAACAGTTTAGTAAAAACAAATTATAATCAGGATTATAGTATGTAAAACAGTACAAAACAAATCTGGCTTTATGTTTACGCAGAAACTCAACAGACATCAACTGCACCCTGGACTCTAATATCTCGGAACTGACCTGCATCGACAAGGATTATTGTCCGTATTCAGAAGAGTCTATGAGCATCAACCTCACGCTGCTCGTCAGAAACATGTTCAGGTTGGAGGAACATCACAGGACTTTCTTCATCAGAGACATTGGTGAGAGCTTTGTGTGCCCCCGGGTGGTCACTACATGCAATAGCCGTATTTAGAGCGAGCGAATGTGTAGCTCAGCAAAAAAAGATGTAGCTCCAAAATTTACATATGCATATAGAAGCTCGTTCCCGCCACTGGATTAAAAAATATTAAGTCAGAATTTCGAGTAATAAAGTCAGCTTACACTAAAATGAGAGTATAGTTTTCAAACATATCAACCTAGAAAATAGAAACTTTTCATTTTTTTTTATTTTCTGAAATTTTTGTAGCGAGATGCTAACGGTCTAATCCGATTCAATGATTTATGCTAAGCTAAGCTAAAAGTGCTCTCGCAGACCCAGAGATCAACTGAATAGATTCAAAAATTGTTAAACCCAACTGTTTAACTCTAGACGACTTGTAAACTGAGCCTATTTCTAAAAAGTGCACTGTAAAACAGTAAACTTTATCAAATGAAATGAGTGTAGTTAACTCCAAATTTACTGAAAGTTAATTCTACTCATTTGAACTCAGTGTTAAAGGGAATGAGTTAATTAAATACCTCATAAATTCAACTTAAATGGAGTAAGTCCACAGTACTCATATAGATTAGTTTAACTCAATTGGTTTGTAGCAATCGGTTTCCTCAAACGGTTTGAGTTGCCTTAACTTATTGGGTTTTTCAGAACTCAATTGGTTTGAGTTCTCTTCATTTATTGGCTTTTACTGTGCTCAAATTGCTTCATTTACTCAAATGGATTAAGTTCACAGTACTCATTACGATTAGTTTTTGAAATTAATAAGTTTGTTGCAATCGGTTTCCTCGAATGGTTTGAGTTACCTTAACTTTTTGGGTTTTACAGTGTTCCTTTAATAGCGCAGCATGTTTTAGGAACTCATTTTAAATCAGTTTGTCATCTTGTTTTCCACCTGGTTGAGAAAACAGTATTAAACTGCTATCAACTGTCTCTAACTCTATTCATTCAAACCTTCAGTCAAGCCAGATAAAGTTGGCATCACCAAGATCCAGGACAATGAGTTTGAGTGGCGCCCCCCAGAGACCTGGAGTTTCCCCTGCAGCTTCTTTCCTCTTTCCTATGAGGTCAAAGTGGTTCCCAGAAGTCATGATTGTGACTACACAGGGAATCGTGTTGAAGTAAGACACTTATGTATTTCTATTTTCAAATTCTGTTTGAGAACAAATGATTCAAAAAATGATCTTTCTCATATAGCAAAAAGAAACCAACAAGACACATTACAAGGTGAACAGCAAAAAGCCGTTTACTTTCTGCATTCGAGCTCAGGACCCACTGACTAAAGCAGTTTGGAGTGACTGGAGTCATCATCATCAGTGAGTATAAAGTAACAAACAATATTATACAATACAAATGATGTGTTTTATGAAAATGTTTAACTGTACATTCTGTATCTATTGTGTTACAGGAAAAAGCACCATCACATCTTGGAAAAATAAAAAGTGTTAATCTGTTAGTATTGATCATTT
This sequence comes from Danio aesculapii, assembly GCF_903798145.1. Lineage (NCBI taxonomy): Eukaryota > Metazoa > Chordata > Actinopteri > Cypriniformes > Danionidae > Danio > Danio aesculapii. Next base: position 7,473,082 of record NC_079455.1, read on the forward strand.
TTATTTTTTATTATGCAGTTCGTATCAATAATACGGTTAATCTGAATAATATTTCTCACTTTATTTAGTTAATTCAGGTCTCAAAGGAACGCAGCACACTACTAGATAACCTGCCTTCAATTGCTGAAAGATGTTCATATTTATTTATTTTTATGTAATGAGTATTGTGCAACAAGTGTTTTCATGAAGTTATTTTCCAAATCATTAAAAATATTGAATGTTCTTGGATTTGTCAGTTTTTCACCATTTAATGTGTTATTTTTAATATACATTTATTTCATATATTTTATTTAATAGTGTTAGCTAATGGTGTTTTGCGCTATCAATGGCCGAACATTCACTGTAACCTCTTATTTGCATATCATATCGCATAATATAATATAATATAATATAATATAATATAATATATTAGCACGGTCACCTCACAGCAAGGTTGCTGGTTCGAGCCTCAGCTGGGTCAGTTGGCGTTTCTGTGTGGAGTATACATGTTCTCCCTGTGTACGCGTGGGTTTCCTCCGGGTGCTCCGGTTTCCCCCACTAGTCCAAAGACATGCAGTACAGGTGAATTGGGTAGGCTAAATTGTCCGTAGTGTATGTGTGTGAATGAGTGTGTGTGGATGTTTCCCAGTGATGGGTTGCGGCTGGAAGGGCATCCGCTGCATAAAACCTTTGCTGGATAAGTTGGCGGTTCATACCGCTGTGGCGACCCCGCATCAATAAAGGGACTAAGCCGAAAAGGAAATGTATGAATAATATAATATATCCATGAATTAAATTCATAAAAATATATTTCATTAGTTATCAATGTTACCGAAAGAGCTTCTGATAAACATTTGCGTTCAATTTGTCATGTAGCTTCATTAGAAGGCAAACTTCTAGTTTAGAAATCCACCACGACACTTCGTTCCATACTTTGGGTTCAGTCTTAGATTGATGACAAACATGTTTCCCATTTGACCGAAATAAACAGACACTGAGGGCTCAATTGTTCCCTAAATTTTGAAGAACAGGTTTTACTGAAAAATAAACTTGCATTTATCACTAATGTAAACTTTTTAATGGACAAACTGGAAAGTTAAGCTGTGTTTAAGTTACCGTTTGTCAGATAATTATGGAATTTACCACTATGTGCAAGTTTAACACCAATAACCTGGAAGTTTCTGAAAGTATTCATCTATTTTGTACTGCTTCAGAATATATGTAACTTATGAAATATACAGTTGAAGTCAGAATTATTAGCCCCCCTTTGAATTTCTTTTTTTTTTTTTTTTAATATTTCCCAAACGATGTTCACAGTATGTCTGATAATATTTTTTCTTCTGGAGAAAGTCTTATTTGTTTTATTTCAGCTAGAATAAAAGCAGTTTTTAACAAAATCTTCTCTCTGTTAAACAGAAATTGGGGAAAAAATAAACAGGGGGCTAATATTTCAAGGGGGCTAAAAATTCTGACTTCAACTGTAATTAAAGTGCCCTTATTGGATCACAAATGGTCATAATTTGGTTTTAAGAGTCCCTAAAACAGTTTAAAATGCATGCAAATAATAATTTTAAAAAACTCTTTCGTTATCTTATAATATGATTCCCATATGATTTTCTCTTTTGCTAATCTGCAATGATTGATCTGGTGACTGATCTATTGTGTCTGATGAAATGGCAAAAATTGGTAAAACTCAACTGTTTAACTCTGAGCCACTTGTAAAATCTATTTCCCAAAGAAAAAGGGTTCCTTTAACATTGACTATGGTTATAGCAAAGTGTTACTATAAAGGATGAGTGAACTAATAAATAAATAAATAAAAAACATAGACATTGAAGTCAGAATCATTAGCTCCCCTTTGAATTTTATTTTCTTTTTTTTTTAATATTTCCCAAATGTTGTTTAACAGTTGTTTAAAAGTTTTCACAGTATGTCTGAAAATATTTTTTTCTTCTGGAGAAAGTTTTATTTCGGCTAAAATAAAAGCAGTTTTAAATTTTTTAAACACCATTTTAGGGCAAAATTATTAGCCCCTTTAGGCTACACTTTGTTTTCAATAATCTATAGAACAAACCATTGTTATACAATAACTTGCCTAATTACCCTAACCTGCCTAGTTAACCTAATTAACCTAGTTAAGCCTTTAAATGTCACTTTAAGCTGTATAGAAGTGTCCTGAAAAATATCTAGTCAAATATTATTTACTGTCATCATGGCAAAGATAAAATAAATCAGTTATTAGAGATGAGTTATTAAAACTATTATGTTTGGAAATGTGTTGAAAAAAAAAAAATCTTCTCTCCGTTAAACAAAAATTGGGGAAAAAAATAAATAGGGGAGGCTAATATTTCTGACTTCAGTCTTTTAAAACAAACAGACACTCAAAAACTACTGTAAAACCATTTAATTTAAATGTCCATTTTTAAGGTTCCATCAGTAAACCCAACGTCCACATTTGAGCGCTGGCTGCAATGCAGTTACACAAAATGCAATACTGTTACAATAATATCTACCGAGTTAATGACAAAAAACACAAACTGGAGGGTGGAAATATCGACAAGCTTCAATGCTATGACTAGACAGATCAAAAAATAAAAAATACAAATAAATTGGTCAGTCTACTTTGATAGTTTATCTCATGTAAGTCAAGTAAGACCATTTAAGTGAACATACAAACTTACATCACACTATCCAGTTAGCATATTATGTTAGTGTTAAAACAAAACATGCATGTAAACATGACTCCTGTCCTTTATTGTTCGTTTTGGAGATTTGCAACGAAGCTGAAAAAGCGTGTTCACTTATAAACCTCGTTTTGTTTTTTTGTGCGGTTTGAAATAACATCTCTTTGGAATTCGAAGACATCCAAAACAAAGAATTATGCTGATATTGGAGATTTATTGCTCCTTTTGAGAAAAAAAAAAGACTGGTTTACCATCTTGTACCATTCAAAGCTCTTTATTAATTGATCATTAAGTATGGAAGCTTTTTTCTGCCATGTGATAAAACAATTAGACAAAAATTAGACATTTTTTTTTGTATTCCATAGCAGAACCAAGCTTCCATAAACACAGACACTAAAGCACAGGTCTCAAACTGGATTCATAGAGAGTCCCAGCTCTGCACGGTTTAGTTCCAACCCTAATCAAACACAGCTGATCCAACTAATCAAGGTGTTCTAGATTACAATACATGTAGGCTATTAAGCAAGTGTGAGTTGGAGGTGGCTGGAGCTAAACCATGCAGAGCTGCGGCCCTTCAGGAATCGAGTTTGATACCATTGCACTAAAGAGCTTTAAACGTCAAGCTGAAAATTTGGGGAAACAAAAACGACATCATATGCACTACTATTCCAATTAGATATGAACAAGAAATATTCCATATTACCAGTTTACTTATAGGAAGAAGTGTGGTCAGGCAGGAAGTGAGGTAAGAGGATCGTCATGCTTGCCTGAATGCTTTTTTACTGACCTGTTGAGGTAAACACTGTTTTTGAGGAGTACGAGTGCTAGAACTTTTTTCGTCCTCCAGTAACGACCCACTATAAAGACGCGTAGGATGATGGATGCAAAACAAAGAGAAGCTGATCTGCGAACAAGAGTTTCCAAACTTTTTTTTTTTTTGAGACGCAACTTCTCTTCAGTGCTGAAGATGTCATTGATTCTGCTTCTTTGAGAGGTACCTGTTGGACAAGAAAAGAAATGTATTATTTTTTCTGTCACGTTTTTATTTAAATTATTTTAGAATATGCTTGCTAATCGCATTACACTGTAAAACTTAATAGAGTTTACTTAAAGTCCATGTGAAATCTGATGTATAATACAGAAGAAAGCAATTCGAATTATAGATAATGTGGGAAATCTGGAGCATACAAAGTATTTTATTTTAATTCTGAAGATAGTTAAGGTTACTGATTTTAATAAAGGGATAGATGTAATCATTTATAAATTAAATTCATAAATTCTCTTTCACAGTTCAGTGACTGAAGTAAGTTAGTCATAACTTTGTCACAAAAGATTTTCCCATAGATTTTTTCAATAAGATTTTCCCATAGATTTTTTTCAATCAGGTTTAGAGCAGGACTCTAGTCTGGCCATTTCATTTTTTTCAAAGTTTTCAGCTTTAATGAACGCAGGAAAGAAAAAAAAATGTTACCAAAGGAGATTCTGATAATTGAACAATGTGAAATTGGGGGTAATGAGGTGGAATAAAAATAATATGATTTTATTCCTTCTTTTATTCCTTCCTTGTGAAATTAAAATACATTTTTCTGATGTATAATACAAAAGAAAGCAATTCAAATTATAGAAAATGTGGGACATTTGGAGCATACAAAGTATTTTATTTTTAACGCTGAAGATAGTTAAGGTTACTGATTTGATTAAATGGATAGATGTAATCATTTATAAATTAAATTAATAAAATATATAGTCTCTTTCACAGTTCAGTGACTAGTGAGTTAGAGCAGAACTCTAGGCTGGCCTTTCCAATGTTTACTAAAGGAGCTTTTGATAAACATTTGCATTCAATTTGCCATGTAGCTTTATTACTTCTGGTGCAGAAATCCACCAAACCATGACATTTTGTTACCCAAACACACACCTTCTGCCGTCATTTACTCACCCTTTACTTATTTCAAATCTTTATGAGTTTATTTCTTTTGCTAAATGCAAAAGAAGATACTTTGAAGAAAGCTGGAAATCTGTAACCATTGACTTCCATAGTGTTTGTTTTTCAACTACTATGGAAGTTAATGGTTACAGGTTTTCTGCTTTTTTCAAAATATCCTTTATGTTCAACAAAATAAAGAAACTCATAAGGTTTGGAACCACTTGAGGGCGAGTAATAATTTTCATTTTTGGTGAACTACTCCTTTCAATTTAAAACGTCAGAAGTTCTGTTTAAAGCTAGAAATAAATTACTTTCCGCAAAGCACACAAAAACTTTTCAAAGAAAGACTGGGTGGATATAATCTAAGAACATTTTAAGATATTGAAAATGTAGACAAGAAAAGTATTAAAAGCAATTATGGAGTAGTCTGGAAAAAAAGGTTAAAACAGTGTCCAGATAGGACAGTTAAATTTTTAAAAAGGAATATGTGGACGAATTTATTGTGAATATTTAGTTAGTGGATGTACCATGTTAAATTTGGCTTTGTTATTAAGAAAATATATAAATTAAGAACATACCATAGGTAAGGATAAAAGATGAAATCATTTGAATAATGTGGAATTGGGGGTAATGAGGTGGGGAAAAATATATCACGTCATTACCAAATGGTTAAAATCAATTGTTCTTTTTGAGATTACACATATTTAAAGATGTTCTGTTTATTATAATGAAATTTATGTGTTTGAATAATTGTTTTTAAGAGTTTAAAAGTGTGATTATACTATTTGAAATAAATCAAATCAAATGTTTTTAGATGTTAGTATATCTATAAGCTAGTCTAGTGTGTTTCAAAACAGTGACAAAATTCGCATTAAGATACAAACATCCAAAGATTGCAGTTCGCCTAAATCAGGGGTGTCCAAATTCGGTCCTGGAGGTCCGGTGTCCTGCAGACTTTAGCTCCAACTTGCCTCAACACACCTGCATGGATGTTTCTAGAAAGCCTAGTAAAAGCTTGATTATCTAGCCCAGGTGTGTCTGATTGGGGTTGGAACCATACTCTGCAGGACACCAGGCCTCCAGGACCGAGTGTGGACACCCCTGGCCTAAATAGATCATCAATTTTTTTTTGACATCACCTCATACTTTAGTTTCTCATCAAATATTTTGACCAATTAAATTCTTTCAAGTATCTGACATATCCCCCCCCCCCTTCAAGATGCTATTGCTATGTGCGCTTGAGCTCAACCACACTTTCTTGTCACTGTTTTGGAGCATACTAGCTTATAGATATCTTTAAAACTAAGAAACTAAAACTAACAAATAAAAAACTTTATTTTAATTTTAGAGGACTTGTAAAAGGCCTTTTAGAGACTGGCAGAAACCTTGAAGAAGAAAATAAAATGACATACTGTATACGGATTTCCACATTATGGTTTTCAACTTTTGATTTACTGTGTCTATGAGCCTGTTATATAGTTTTTGTTCACATCACCTTTCCCAGTGCTTGTGGTTGAGACCTGAGAAGTCATCAAGTTTAGCAATTTCCTTCAGATACTGAGACAGTTTGTAGAGCTCTTTGTCCTTCTCGCGGTTTAAATGTGCCTTCATGAAAGGTCTGATCTGTGACCGATACAAATGAAAAAATATGTTTAAAACCATAATATGCTTTCTTCTAAAACAGAAAACAAAGACAGAAGCTGTAATTGGACAAGGGTACTGGTAGGAGAATAAAATTCTTCAATTATGATTCCGTCTGTAAAAGTTCTGAATTAATTCTGAAGAATCTGGTGTGAAAAAGTGTTTGTCCCCTTACTGATTCCTTTTTTTTTTTTCCGCATGTTTGTCACACTTTAATCAAACAAACTCAAATATTAGACAAAGATAACACAAGTTAACACATCATGTAGTTTTTAAAGGAAGGTTTTTAAAACAATATCCAAACCTACACAGCCCTGTGTGAAAAAGTGTTTGAGATACTAGATATTATTAAACGTACTCCAAGTGTACTTATTTTAAAGAAGACACGCCTACAATGGCTTAAGAGTGTGGTACCATATTAAGTTTTGGATAAATATATCCATATTCGATAAAATATATTTGAAGAACATAAAAAAAATAAAAAATAAAAAAAAAGATATATATATATATATATTTGAATGGAGACTCCACCCCGAGTCTGTTCAGCTGATAGGGGCGCGATTCGGGGAAGCCCAGATCGATCTGTTTGCTTCCCCTGAGATTGCTCATTGCCAGTTGTTTTTTTCCCCTGACCGAGGGCTCTCTCGGCACGGATGCACTGGCCTCGGGACATTTCCCCCAGCGAGCCTGCTCGCGCAGTTACTGTGCAAGGTCAGGGAGGACGAAGAGCAGGTCTTGCTAGTTGCGCCCCTCTGGCCCAACTGGACCTGGATGTCAGAACTCTCCCTCCTCGCGATGGCCCTCGCCTGGCAGATGCCTTTGAGAGAGGACCTAATCTCTCAGGGACAGGGCACCATCTGGCACCCTCGCCCCGATCTTTGGAACCTCCACATGTGGTCCTTAGACACGAGGAAGACTTAGGTAACCTACCGACTGCGGTGGTTAATACCACAAGCATGCCTATGCCCTAAAGTGGAGTCTGTTCGCTGAATGGTGCGTCTCTCGCAGAAAAGACCCCTGAAATTGCCAGATCAGCGTTGTGCTTTCTTTCCTCCAAGAGAAGCTGGAGAGCAGGCTGTCGCCCTCCACACTCAAGGTTACGCGGCTGCCATCTCCACTCATCATGATGCAGTGGCTGGCAGCACCGTGGGAAGGCATAACCTCATAATTTGGTTCCTCAAGGGCGCTAGGCGAATTAATCCACCCCGCCCCCTCTCATGCCTCTCTAACAGACATCTGTAGAGCTGTGGGCTTAATACAACACTTAATACATTTGCAAGGTTTACGATCTGCGAGTGGAGCCGGTTTTCTCAAGGGTATTAGGTAACCCTTGGTGATTGAGGAAACAACTCGGTTAAGGTGCTGAAACACGCTTGCTATGCCATTCTCCCTACCATGGAGATACGTGCGCTTATTCACTCTGTCAGTAAGTTCCTTGCTTAGGTGAGCCCTGCAGAGATTCCTCCCAGCCAGAGAAAGTCACTTGCTGACCCATTACGTTGTAGGTCTGCCCTCTGGTCAGCCCGCGTTTTGGGTATAGGTGCCTGCTATGCGTGATCCCAACTAGGCGATCCCATATGCTTATTTAGCCACGGTGCAGTCCCCCCTCACAGGCGGACCCGTGTCTTCCCTCTCCGCTAACCATCTTATTATATGCGTAATCCGCCTTCTCAGGGCTAGTCCATATATTCTGCCATCATATCTCCCCAGTTGGGTAGCATGTGACCTTTGCAGTGTCCTCCCTATTGGCACTGCAAGCTTCCCTACGTACTGTCGTATTAAATTCCTAGAATTAACTAGACACTTTGCGGCTCCCGAAAAATATATCTAAATCCTTAAATCTTCTATTGAAGTGGGACAAGTAAGGGCCAGGGATCACGGTGGAAGACCGCGCCTCTTGATGATGCAGGTGTGCTCGTTTTCCAGACATTTCCCCATAAGTGGATTAATCCATTGTAGCATTGAAGTTCCCCATCTGAAGGGGAACGCTCTGGTTACTAAAGTAACCCTCGTTCCCCGAGGGGGGGAACAGAAATGCTATATTGTATTGCCATAATGACTGTTCCTTAGCTATGGAGGTGAAATTCTCTTCAGCTAAAAAAATGATGCCTCAGCCTTGCTCTCGCTGTGCTTATATTGCCTTGATTGCAATGAGCATCAGCTGCGCAAGCTGAAGCTGCCAACTCATTGGCATTTCATTGGCCCATTTTCATACTCTTTCAGATGATTGGCTTTCTGAACGAAATCCACTATAGCATTTCAGTTCCCCCCCTCGGGGAACGAGGGTTACTTTTGTAACCAGAGCGGTTTCAACTTTCTTCAAAATATCTTCTTTTGTGATCATCGTGAAAAAAAAACAAAAAAAAACTCACAAGCTTTGGAACTATTTGAGGAACAGTAAATAGTGTGTACGTTTACATTTTGGGTTAACTATGATGAGAAATGAACGTAAACCTCAAATAAAGCACACCTTCAGTCCATTCTGTGGATTCATGAGGAAGTTTCTTCCGATGTCATCAAACATGATTGTGTTCTTTCTGTTGTAGAATTCACTATATTTACCCCATATTACTCCCAAAGGCTTCACCTGTAAAGTATAAAGGAGACATTATGAACTAAGAGATCTAATGAGAAGCTTTTTTATTTTAAAGTGGAATATGTCTGACCTCTACGACTCCTCTTTTAGGTGTGTGTACAGTGATCATAGCTGCACTGTCCAACATGAAGGTGATCTTGTAGTTTGGGTTGTCCGTCACCCCCAATTCCTAAAAGACGACAGATAAAGCAGACATTTTAATTTGAGTAAAAGAGGTTATGGAGTTCAAAACAAACACACCAATCACCATACAAAATATATTCCAGCAGCAATTATCAATTTATTTATTTAATTTTTATAAGTCGTCCAATTTAAAAGCCCTCAATATACTATTAAACATGAAAATATCTGTTTAAGTATTGCTCTTGCGTTCGCGTGGGTTTCCTCCAGGTGCTCCGGTTTCCCGCACAGTCCAAAGACATGTGGTACAGGTTAATTGGGTAGGCTAAATTGTCCTTAGTGTGTGTGTGTGAATAAGTGTGTATGTGTTTCCCAGTGATTGGTTGCAGCTGGAAGGGCATCCGTTGCATAAAAACAAATGCTGGATGAGTTAGCGGTTCATTCCGCTGTGGCGACCCCGGATTAGTGGAGGGACTAAGCCGAAAAGAAAATGAATGAATGAATAAATTATTGCTCTTCAATATAGCTTTACTTGTCAACATCTGACTTTGATGACTAAACAGCAACAAAAGTAAATGGAGAAGTCCAAGATCTATCTACCTACAGTATCACCACAGACTAATGATACTTTGAGGATGTTTACCAAATGACTTTACACCAGTTATATCAAGCATATCCATTAAAGTAATAATTCTGTTATGATTTATGCACCTTTCACCTTTCAATTTCTTTGAATTTCTTTCCTCTGTTGAACACAAAAGAACAAACTTTGAAAAATGTTCAAAACTGGTAATTGACTTCCACTGTATGTGTGTCCTACTATGGAAGTCAATATTTACAGATTTCTAAAATTCTTCATAATATCTCCATGTAAGTGTGTTCCAAATCGCATACTTATACGCTACTAAAATGTCGTAGAATAATGCATGAGTAGTGCACTTACACTGAAAATACTGAAAAAGTGCGCTTTAAATACCCAGATGATGCACTTATTCAACTTTTAAAAAGTTAAACACTGTACTAAAGGCAGGTACTATCTGGCTGTTTATTTCACTAATGGACCCTTTGCTAAGCCACACCCAAAAACCACCATACACCAATCGTGGCTTAGCAACCATAGCTACCTGCAGGAGGCCTGTCAAGCTTATGTGCAAGGGAAACAAGCCAAAGCATTGTGTATATGGATTGTGCAAATCTGAAACCCACTATCCTAAAAGTTTGGACAAGGTGGTGGAATTGTTTTCCCTTTCCAAAACCTAAAACCCAAGGGGAGAAATGCCAGCGTGGATCAAACTGTGTGAGGGGCACTAAAAGAGCGGGGTTAAGTTGGTTTTGTTTTCGATATTCCTGACACATTCAGTGATAGACGGCAATAACTTAAAAACCTCTTACTGTAACAAGATCTAAACTGAGTTTCCTACAAAAATACAAAGCAGGTTGTGTTTCCCAGCTGTCTTTTTTTTTTTTTTTTGCTCGATATTATGAGCACTGCTCTGTTTAAGCCCTCGCAAGAGTAGTCATACTTATAGCAGTCATATTTCCATCTGTTTCAAGCTACGAATATTTGAAATTACATATCAACAGAACAAAACTGAGAAGTGATCACAATTTGAGCACTTGCAATTAATAAACTTCACCCGCAGCTGTTTTTCAGTCATTTATAACCCTCATGTCCATGTCAGAGCTACAGTTCACTCATGTTTTCGTCCGTCTTTTAGAGATTTAGTCATTGGTGACTGCGTTATAGCAGTTTAGTGTATGCTTTTATATTTGGTGTTGGATTAATATTTGATGGTAGGGAAAATCTATTTGTTCACTTCTGCCATTTATACTTTGATTTGCATTTTAATTTATTTATTTTTCCACTTAACTGCAAATTAGAATAGAATCTGTATAAAAAGCACACAAACATACTGACAGTTATAGGTACTGTACATTGTTATGGGTCAATGATGCTAACATTCGGCACAAATCCATCAATTTCCTCTTTCTGGCTGTTCTTTCTATGAATGAATTATGTAGAAGCACTTTCCATGCGTGTTTCCTCGTCGGTTAGTAACGATATATTTCATTGCACAACATTAGTCTATCAGGCTTTTTGGCTAAAAAAAAAAGAAGGGAAATCACAGTTCAATTTGTTATTAGATTATTTGTAAATATCACCTCTTCTGCTGTGCAAGAACTAAGCTGTTGAATGGTCAGGATATGAGGTGGCAAGGCTAACCTAGCTTCAATTTTGAATAAATTATTTTCTAATCGGTTGCCTATTATGTCGTGAATATACCCCTGTTATGCAAGCTACAGTCCTTTTTTGTCTGGCTTTCTCAGATATTTCGCCTGTACATCCAAAATGACTAATTATATCCCAGGCACTGTCTGACACCTGCGCATACATAATGTAATAAACGTGCCAGGCACGAAAGCTTGACAGGCGTAGTAACAGAAACTAAGAAAGGTGGGGTTTAGCGAAGGGTCAGTTTGTCAACTGTTAAACGTCACCTGGGAAATGGTTTGAATTTCCATTTAGTAAAAAAAGGTTAGTGTTCCTTTTGGAACACCACTAAACTCACACACTACATGGCTGAGTGTACAAGTGAATAGTGTGTAAGTGCATATTGTGCCATTTCAGATGCAACTGTTGTGTTCAACACACTCAAAAAATGACTTTTGCTGCTTGTTTAAAATACTTATTTGCAATTAGTTGAAACAACAATTCTTTAGGTTTTTTGGGGACAACTTAATTGTTTTATGTTGAATACGCTTAAATTTGTAACAAATATTAAGTTAACTTAATTGTAATGCTGTGTACACATCAGACACAGTACGCGCAGATAAATCGCACTATTCACGCGTAAATAGAGTGTGAACCTTTTGTGTTTACTCGCTTCATTTGCACGTCAAATCCGCTTCATTCGCACGTCAAATTCATTCACGGATTCGTGTCATGGGCAGGGTTTTTGTCTGCCCAGTGACTCTAACGTTGCTGCTAAATGGCTAACATAGATTTTATTGAGAGAATAGCTGTGTTTAAATGCTTTAGGAAGACTGAATAACAGCGTCAGTTTGTTTGGACCCGTCTCTGAGTACACTAGATCCATTCTGAGTTGCACTCAGCTCTATGAGTTCATCAACTCCTCCAGAAACTTTACCTGGATGATGGAGGCTTTCAGTGATGCCTCATTCACGCATGTCGCGCAGCAGGATGTCTATTCGCGTCTTTGCATTGACTTAACATGTAAATCACTCACTCTTGACGTCATAATCACGTCCCTACAAGAGCAAGCTTCTGATTGGTTAACATGGCGTGAATGTCCGCTGAAGTTCAGATTTTCCAACTCGAGCGAAATGTTTGATACACGTTCATTTGTACGAATCACATCATTCGTGCCGCCTTATTCGCGCGTTGCGCCGCAGGATGTCTATTCGTGTCTTTGCATTGACTTAACATGTAAATCACTGGCTCTTGACGTCATAATCTTGACCCTACAAGCGCAAGCTCCTGATTGGTTAACGCGGCGCGAATGTCCGCTGAATTTCAGATTTTCCAACGAGCGAAATGTGCGATACCCATTTATTCGCGGCACCTCAATCATGCGTGACGCTCCGCAAGGTTGTCTATTCGTGTCTTTGCATTGACTTAACATGTAAATCACTCATGCTTGATGGTTCTTCCACATCTGATGTGAACGCAGCATTATTAAGTGACTGTAGTGAGTCATAACTTTGTCACAAAATATTTTCCCATGGATTTTTCAATTAGGTTTACTTCAGGACTCTGGGCTGTCCATTTCATTATTTCCCCAATGTTTTCAGCTTCAATGAATGCAGGAAAGAAAACCAATGTTACCAAAGGAGCTTCTTATAAACATTTGCATTCAATTTGCAACGTAGCTTTATTACTTCTAATGCAGAAAACCACCAAACCATGACATTTTGTTCCTTAAGTTAAGCAATTGTGTGGAACCTAGCATCTTTATAGTGCAGACGAAAGAAACTCAAATTCTGAGTTTTTTAGTTATTTATTTAGACCTATCCCTTTAATGTGCCAAACAAAACAATGTTTTATGAAATGACTTACTTTCATTTTAGCATCAATCCACTTCATACTTGTTGCAGCTAAAAAGGAAATGAAAGAGAAACATTAGATCTGAGTCTCAAGCTTCTTAAGAAGAGTACCTGAACATCGATGGATGCTTACACCAGATGACAATATCAAAGTCCTCATATGCCGATGTAAGAAACTCGTGCAAGAATGGTCTCATCAGCTCCTGGCCCGTCTCTGCACATGACTTATGATCTATATATAAAGATGAAAACAAATAAAAACACAAACACACAGAAAATGTATACAGACAAGCCCAAAATTATTCATACTGTACATCTGGCAAATTCTGACTTAAATTTACTTTTATTCAACCAGCAATTATTTTTGGACCGAAAATGACACCGGCGTCCCCCAAAAGAAAATAAGACGATGTAAAAGAGGCATCGCTGTTGGGAAAATAATATTTCTCAGCTTTTATTTACATTTGACAAAAAAACTGAAGCCAGAATTTGCCAGGGGTATGAATCATTTCAGGTTTGACTGTACAAGGATTTGTGCTGCATGCGTTATCAGATTGTCTGTCACCACAATTTTGACTCACCAAAGAGCGTGTAGTCAATATCTAGAACAAGCAATCTTTTTCCTGGCCTTGGGGGATTTAACTCCTCAACTTTATAATCTTTCACCCGGCGAGCTATTTTGGCCAAATTCTCCTCCCTGCATGAAAGGAAGACAAATAGTAAACACAAAAATTTGTGTGCAGTCATTAAAATTGGAAGATGGAAATAACTTCAGTGCATAAGCTATAAAAACACACAAAGGTTCAACAAAGTGAGAAGCCCACACTGTAAATTACTACTAGTACTACTAGTAATAATAATAAAAAAAAAAATAGTTGGCCAAAAATCTGTTGGGGAGGTTACTTTGGAAAGTAATAGATTACAGATTACAAATTGCCTTGTTTATAATGTAATAAGTAGTGTAACTTTTCAAATACTTTATAAAAGTAAAGTAACTGATTACATCTGATTACTTTTTTGATTACTGAAAAAGTGGATATTTTCAACTAAAACATTTGCAAGCATTTATACAAAGCAGGTGTGGCTTTATAGTAGCACTGTGTTTACTGTTAGAATTTCAAAATCTTTCATCAAACTCGATCCTTGAGGGCCGGTGTCCCTGCATAGTTTTGCACCAACCCTAATCAAACACACCTGCTTGTAGCTTTCTAGTGATCTTGAAGACACTAATTAGGGTGTTCAGGTGTGTTTGATTAGTGTTGGAGCAAAACTCTGCAGGGACACCGGCCCTCAAGGATCGAGTTTGCCCATGCCTGGCCTAGACCTTATAACAATTTTTTATTATTATTTTGTAATTGTAATTTTTTTTATTTCTGTGGCATTTGCAATAAAAAAAAATACATCTAAGCTATTTTTGCAATTTTCATTTTTAAATCGAAGCAACTTAAATCCAAGTCAATCATATTTTAGGGTCCAATAAAACTGTCAATGAAACACGCAAGGCAGAATTGTTATGTTCAATTATTTACTGTAAATAATGTGCTGTACCAAACAGAAACAAATTATAGTATATAACCGAAAAAAAAAAAAAATCCAATAAAACCAGATGTTACACATTCAAAATACTTTAGTAATTTATAGCAAATAGTATATATATATATATATATATATATATATATATATATATATATATATATATATATATATATATATATATATATATATATATATATATATATATATATAAATAAATAAAACTCTTCATTAATAAATTACACTACATAATGTATTATCAATAGTAACTACCATAAACTAATAGTAATTACCATAGTATACTTTAGCCTTTACTACAGTAAACTATATATAGACCTCCTCTCCCTCAGTCAGTGTTGCCAGAATGGGCGGGTTAAAATGTTTAAAAAAGTTTTCTCGCAACTGTCACCCCCACCAACTCACTTTTTGTTTTTCTTTTTTCATCACCTTTCGAATCACTTATGATAGCCTACAGATGACTGGACGGTTGTTTCTGCATTTCGACGAGTTTTGAATAGTTTTTGGGCTGGAATCAGTCAGCTACAACTGGCAACACTGCCCTCGGTCATCTTTCCATCAAGCAAGTTTTTTGTGTGAGCACAATGATTGGTTGGCGACATCACCGACCAGAGCGAGATATTCCACCAGTCCTTACTTCATACGCACATCCAATAGCTCAGTTTGTCACGGGCATGAAAAATATGTTGCTGGATGAAGTGAAACTGAATTTAAAGCCAAAAAATTTAAATTGTTACACCCAAAATTACATGAAACTTGGAGAAAACGTGGCTAGTGTGATGACGCAAGACGTTAATCGACTTATGTGCTATAACATGTAAAACGGGATCATGAAAGGAACATTTATAAAGCAGCTCATGTAAACACCTTAATCATATCATTGTCTTATTCAGATTAAGGCAAATAATTTGATTACTGATGTCCATGTAAACGTAGTCACTGTTAAAAACAGTTGTGCTTCCATATACATTTTTATAGAAATCATGATTTCATGTCTTTTTTTAATGCTTCATGGTTGGGATTTTTAAAGCAACGGTAGTTCATTCTCCTTTTTCCCCATATCATGAAGTACATCCAAATGAAATGCTCCTGAAATTAGAAAAACAAATGTTGGGCAATGGATGAGTTCACCCTTCGTGAACCAATTATATTATTGGAAGATGGTCATCGCTAACAAAGTGGAGAAAGACTGATAATGAATGGATGAAGGCAGAGAAGAATCAAGACATGGCCTGATAGCCCCGCCCTAAAGATATTCCATGTTACCAGAAGTCATTTAGAGGGGGGAGGCAGGTTGTGATATTTGATTAAATATGTAGTGCACAGATAAATCATTTAACAAGCACTACTATATTCATATAAAAAATAAGAAAATTATTTTTTATTTCATGCTGACTTTAAATAACAGTTCTTATTTCACAAAAAAAAAAAATCACATAAAATGTAAACGTATAAACACAAATAAATGAGTGAATTAAAAAAGAAATGGGCTTTACTGACCTGTTTTCAACCTCAGTCACTTCCTCTTCAATGTCAAAGTCATTGACAACATCATCATTTTCTGGTGGAGGCGCCAACACATCTTCCTATCAAAAAAATATTTTTTTTAATACCAAAATAACCAAAATAAGCCATTCACTCAGTGGTGACTACATGAAAAAAAATATTAAAGATTAAATTTTAATAAATAAAACTAGAAAATAAAATTACCCACCAGACTTTCCTCTCTGGTGCCCATCATCATAATTTTAGTATTGGGCTTCAACTTCAAGTCACCCAGTTTGACATCATCATCTGCTGGTTTACCTGACAAAATAAAGTTTCTTTATACAGAAATCTTTATACAGAAAAAGTGGCACAGAAACCAAGCCTGAACCAGCATCCATTTTCAAAAATTTGTATTTACACAAAATGTTTAAAAGCATCTTTACTGGGGATACCGCAGTTCTCAGTATAATACCATTTGGTATGACCTCAAAGGTTCAATGCGCATATAGATATTTTTTTTTTAGGTTTGCATTAAAATAAAAAAAATAATTAGTCTCCCCATACAGTTTGATAGAGCGCATGAACCCGGAAGCTGCTTCACGTGACGTCGAACTTAACAAGCGGATTGGTTATTCTTTTTTTATCTAGTAGTTAACTGAACAATGAAAAATACATTAGAATTAGGATACAAATTATAGCAGAGTTATATTTTGCCCAACTTTGCGATGATGATTTGTTCCGCTCCTTGGAAAATAAGGATTTAATGACTGCTTGACTGCTTCACAGCTGCTGGCAGCATGTTCAGGCGAAGTGTTTAATAGCAACGTTGGCTGGAAAATATACATTTCTCTTTCAAAGAAAATATCTTAATATTAAAAAGAAATCATATCTTTGATCCAAAATTGTCACCTACTGTACAATAGAACTAAATGTATTTTACCACTTTTCGAGTCTAACAGCATCCATGCACAGTATATGAATAATAAAAATAATTTAATGTTACAATTTCTTAATACCTGAATGCTTTTAAAATCATCGTCTCAAAAACACATGCAAATGATACACTTTAATACAAACTCAACATTGCATTTCCTGTGATGTGACTATTGCGAATGATCACATTGTGATGTCAATTTTATTTGAATAATGACCTATTTGACAGTATTTTTTTTTAACATATGAATATATCATATACTCAACCATACCGAAACAGTGACCAAAAACTGAAAACCAAACCCAAGTCTGTATAGTTGCACCCCTAATCTTTACTCTGAATTCCGAGCAGACTTAGACCTGCTTTAGTGGCACCTTAAATTGGCTGCGTAAAGATAACTTAAGATATTTTTTTTATTTAATTTCTCCTTCTCCGAATTTGCCTAATGCGGTTTGGACATTGCTACTGTTTTCAGTGGCGCTCACCTTTCAGTTTCAACCCCAGGAGCTTTTGTCTTTCTGGCAGGACTCCCGTGAGTGATTTAATGGACTGTTTCAGATCCAGCACAGTGTCCTCCTCGGACAGCGTATTAATGGAGTACTCCTGCCCTCCCCACTTGATAATAACCGAAACTGACATGCTGGTGGACGAGCTGTGAAGGACAGTTTTCAGTTATTCATCAGCACGTCATAAACCACAAACCACCCTTGTGTATGATACATCAAAATATAGATCAAATGTTTAAAAAGGACCCACCTCGAGGAGTATATACAATATTTGTCATTGATCTAATTGAAAGATCTTGTATAAAACAAACAACTTATACAACCAACAGTTAATACACTTCATTGAATTAATTTTCTTTCGGCTACATTTATATACACAACTCCTTGACTTTTCTGATTTTGACTGTACTGTAAAGATGTCCACCTTCTGTGAGTTGTTTTGATATAATTATTATTGTGAAAAGCGCTATACAAGTAAATCTAAAGCGAATTTAATTAAATATGACCTGCTTTTAATCAGTGTTGTTATCTGTATGGTTTTATCTGTATGTGTAAATGGAATCAAACATATAATATGTCAAATTGAGGTAAAGTTGGATTTATTTTCACACATTCAGACTTTCTCCTTAATAATATAACTTCAGAAAAGTATTCTTTGTACTTGTACATTTTCTGATGATTTTTGGAAACAGGTTTGGGGGTTGATTCTTGATTTATTTTACAAAATAATTAACTTTGATTCTTTTTTTAATTGTAAGATTGTGATTCTTGTGATTCATGATTCTTTTTTTAATTGTAAGACTGGCTGATACACTCGATAATGCTGTAGTTGATCATTTTTCATGGGAAGTTTCACAGACACAAGGCAAAAGTATTGTCTATTACTCCCTTCTTCAATTTTTTCTGTAAAGATTTAAAAATATTTTATACGTGTATAAATATATATTATTAAAAGAATATAATGATGAATAGAGGTGATTGAAAAAGGATGAAATGAAGAAATTTCAATGAATGGTTGTTTGCAGTACTGTGTATTTCTTGGGTCTCTGTTATAAAATGTAAATGTGTAAATGGAATCAAATATATAATATGTCAAATTGAGGTAAAGTTGGTTTTATATTCACATATTCAGACTTTCTCCTAAATAGTATAACTTCAGAAAAGTATTCTTTGCAAATTCTAAATGGTGAAATTATATTAGCAGACAATGACTATGAAAGTACAACATTGTTTACGGTCAAGTAAATAGGGCTAATGGTGTTTTCAAGTAATGCTTGCATGTGATTTTAGACCCAATATTAAAAGTACCATGGTAAACAATATGGGGAGCTTGTCATAAGTTGTTACTGAACGAATGTGTGAAATATAAAACCAACTTTACCTCAATATATGTCAAAGATGCTAAAAGGATAAAATATGTCTCATGTAAAGCTCATATCATTCATTCATTTTCTTTTCGGCTTAGTCCCTTTATTTATTTGGGGTCGCAACAGCGGAATGACCCGCCAACTTATCCAGCATATGTTTTACGCAGCGGATGCCTTTCCAGCCACAACCCATCTCTGGGGAACATCCATACACACATACACCACGGACAATTTAGCCTACCCAATTCACCTGTACCGCATGTCTTTGGACTGTGGGGGAAACCGGAGCACACGGAGAAAACCCACGCGAACGCTTGGAGAACATGCAAACTCCACACAGAAACGCCAACTAACCCAGCCGAGGCTCGAACCAGCGACCTTCTTGCTGTGAAGCGACAGCACTACCTACTGAGCCACCACGTCACTAAAGCTCATATGTCTCGTGTAAAAAGAAGAGATAAGCAAAAGAAGAAATAA
The DNA here is from genome assembly GCF_903798145.1 of Danio aesculapii. Classification (NCBI taxonomy): domain Eukaryota; kingdom Metazoa; phylum Chordata; class Actinopteri; order Cypriniformes; family Danionidae; genus Danio; species Danio aesculapii. The sequence goes on from NC_079455.1 coordinate 7,492,417, forward strand.
ATTTAAGTAATAGACGAATGATGTATGTGGTAAAGGGTGGGAAAATAATAAGCTTGCACTGCATCCTGCTCCATTTTCAACCATGTTGAATCATATTTTTTGCTAAAGATATTTTATGTATCATATTTCTGTTTGAAAATAAATAAATCAAATCAAACAGCTTGAGATCCTTGGATGTGGACTATTTTAGATTTACACATTGAGATATCGATGAATGAACCATATATTGTGGAGCCCGAATAATCAATGTTGCTGATATGGTATTAAAACTTAAATAAATATATAAATAAAATTAACATGTAGATTACCTTGGCAACACTACACCAACATAAGCAACAGTAGAGGTCCACTGGTGGTCAATACACAAGACAAATGGGTCAGGTGCTACATATCTGTAAATAAAAATAAAGCAAAAAACAACCTCATTAATATATATTTATATATATACTCAAAGCCTTTCATAAACAACTGTACAGACTGTATAGCATTACATATCCAAATGTTTACTGTCTACATGTAAGTGTAGCTAAAACGATTTATATGTTTTTGAAGATCTTGATGAATGGATCTGGAATGTTGATGCTTGAACAAGCATGTGCATTAGCTACTTAGCTTTTTTTGAACTCATTAAGTTATTTTGCATGCTTAAAGCATTAATTGGGTGTGATATAGCTGTCGTAACGACGCTGTTAACTTCTCTATTCGTTTCATCCAGTAACAATCTAAACCACGCTGGGAAGAAGAATAGGGAAAGGTTTCTCACTTACATAAGAGGCAGTTCATTCAAAGCTCAGGCTGACTGCTTTGGGTACCACAAGATTTGCTTTGTGCTTCTTCTCTCTGCTTATGACGGCCTGTTTACTGCGCTTACTGCCACCTGTCGGTTAAGAGTTTCTCGTGTAGTATTTTTTTATTTCTCCTTTAATGCCGTTGTTTTGTTTTCCTAAGTACTTAACATTGACAGGGAAACCTTTGCGTTTATGTTTTTGGCGTGTTTTGAATTGAATTTACAATTTGTGCTACTTAATAAATCGATTTTATTGGTTTCATTGTAAGCGGCGTCACCGAGCTCGACTCCGTGAATCGGTTCATTAAAACAGTTGATTCAAAGGAGCCGATTTCAAAAGGACTCTGTTGGTTTGTGTGCAACAGAGTAGTGCTCGGTCATTTCAAAATATTACACAGGTACAATCCATGCAAAATATTTATTAATACATTTTAAAAAGACATTTCACCGCAATGTTCTTTTTGTATGATCTATTTTATACTTGTAAAATTTCTGATGATTTTTGGAAACAGGTTTCAGGTTTGATTTTTGATTCATTTTACAAAATAATTAACTTTGACGAATGCATGATTGGCTATGATACACTTGATATTGCTTTGAAGTTGATAATTTTTCTTGGGAAGTTTCACATACACAAGGCAAAAGTAATGTCTATTACTCCCTCCATTAATTTTTTTCTGTAAAATTCTGATTTAAAAATATTTTATAACTCTTTGACCTCAATTACAAGAAATAAGAAACCTATAAAAACCTCTCTAATAATGAAAAAAATTAGCTGTACAATCTAATAATTTAAATATAATGAATCCCCCTGTAGTGTTTTTTTTAATGTATGTGCTGCATCACTGACTAAGTTTTGTATGATTGTTACACATGTTATATAAACCAGTATGCTTGGGGACCGGGGATCTATAAAATATTTCAACATAAAAAGTCTTAAAAACAGATGTAAGACTTCTCATAGTTACGGAAATCAAAGAATCAAAACATGCAAGTTTTTTTGCAGAAAAACTAAAAGTTTTTAACTTTATAGTTTTATAACCAACTTTTAATGATCAATTACTATTTTATACAATGAATCAAATTCAGAAATGCACAAGAGCGTTGTGGTGAGAGTCTTTTAAAAATCCTCTTCTGCAATGTCTCCACAATATTTTAAAACAGGTTGTCTGCGGGGTCCTAAAAACTCTTAAAATGTCTTAAATTTCAAAACACTTAAGGCCTTAAAAAGTCTTAAATTTACTGAAGTATTGTGTGTTGTGTGTGTTAAATTATTTGAAATAGGTCAATTTTCCTCTGCCCAAGTAAAGCTACCTGATCAGGCTGACATCCATCCAATTACCAACAATCCATCTTAATAAAATCAGAGAAAGAAAGCTAAAAACAAATACTCAGTTCCTCATCATAATAACAGAGCATTTTTTTCCTTTAATTATATTCCATTTATACTAAAACTTTTTATAGAAATAAGGGGGTAAATCTTTAGGTTTTATAACAGAAATACATTAGGTTGAAAAGAAGGTACACTCAAACAGTTTGGACCAAAAGGCAACATATATATATATATATATATATATATATATATATATATATATATATATATATATATATATATATATATATATATATTTGTTTACCAGTACCACATGTCTTTGGACTGTGGTTGAAACCGGAACACCCGGAGGAAACCCACGCGAACGTGGGGAGAACATGCAAACTCCACACAGAAACACCAACAGACCTCTGCACCACTGCATTACCACATATGTAGCCCCCCTGAATAATTAGCCCCACCCTGTTGATTTTTTCCCCAATTTCTGTTTAACAGAGAGAAGATTTTTTTTCAACAAATTTCTAAACATAATAGTTTTAATAACTCATTTCTAATAACTGATTTATTTTATCTTTGCCATGATAAAAGTAAATATTATTTGACTAGATATTTTTCAAGACACTTCTATACAGCTTAAAGTGACATTTAAAAGCTTAACTAGGTTAATTAGGTTAACTAGGCAGGTTAGGGTAATTAGGCAAGTTATTGTATAACGATGGTTTGTTTTGTAGACATTCAAAAAAAATTGCTTAAAAGGGGCTAATAATTTTGACCTTAAAATGTTTTTTAAAATATTAAAAACTGCTTTTATTCTAGCCGAAATAAAACGAATAAGACCTTCTCTAGAAGAAAAAACATTATCAGACCTACTGTGATATTTCCTTGCTCTTTTAAACATATGGCAAATATTTAAAAAAGAAAAAAAAATTCAAAGGGTGGCTAATCAGTCTGACTTCAACTGTATATATAGGGAAATTACCAACCTACGTAAAAAAAGAACAGTTGCAATAATAAGCATGTTGTGTTGTGCGGTAGGATGCCAAAATCGAAAGTCAAAAAATAGAAAACCTAAATTTTACCGTACACCACACTACTTTTAATGCCAACGGCAGATGTCTTTAGCTAACAGCCATATTAAGAGCTGAATGGAGTGAGGACCTAATTAAAAATGGTCGACTCTACAGTTCTCATTTTATGATTTCAGCAAAAACAGTTAAATATGGTTAATTAAACTGTGGACACTGAATGTTTAGAATGAAATGTAAAAATGTAAGTTAACATACCCTGCCATACAGGTGCAGTTTGCTGTCAGAATGCAGTTGTTTTGCTTGTTGAAGATTACCCAGGCCTTGTACAGTTCCGTCTTCTTTCTATGTTTTTGGCTAGGCAGAACCCCGGTTTTAAGCACTACATAGTTTTGAATCTGGTAATCATGGAACATTATTTCTTGCACATGACCACACAGAACAAAATTGTTGGCATTCAAAGGCCTTTAACTTATCTTTTGTAAAATCACTTGGAGTTTCAATAAGATAGCTTTTTATTTCAGGCTGGATGCTTGGCCATTTCGTCTTATCCAATATCCATTGAGAGGGTGCTATCGCAAAAGGACATGTCAATGAACGCTGCTCACTTTAACATTAATTTTGCCGAACAGCTGTGCTTATCACTCGATGACAAGCTGTTATAATATATGTTGAAAATATAGTGTATATAACTACAACTAGAGTTTTCTTTATTTTGACACATTAAAGTATTTGTCGCTAGGAAATCATTACATTTAATTTTTTTTTTCGTGGCAAGAAAAAAATAAATAAGTAAATAAAATTCCATTGGCTCAACCGGGCCATTAGAAATAATCTAATCTTAATCAAATGTTTAGCCATTCATAAGTCTGAAATTTATTCATAATGGTCTTAAAAAGTCTTAAATTTAACTTGATGAAACCTGCAGAAACCCTGTAAAATTTAATTATTTTAACTTTTATTTGGAGTGTAAAATTTGTTGAAAATTTTTACAATTTTATCAGTAGAAATGTATATTTACTGTAGATTAACCAACCAAACCGCCTTGCTCTGAGGTGAATGACAAGTAAACATATTAACATTAATAATAATAATAATAAAAATAATAAAATAATCGGACAAAAAGACAAATGCACAAAACAGTTTATTGAATTTATTTTAATGAGAGGAAATATGCATCTGCACAGTCACGTGCTATGTAGTTTCTCTCCGGTGTTCCTGCTTTTAAAACATTTACTAATACTAAATAGGCATATAAATTATAGAAAATGATGGCTTCAACAAAATTATGGGTCATAAATTAACAACAGCAGTAAGTTAGCAATTCAATAACATTTAAACTCCCACAATATGTGTTTTACTTCCGGAATAGTACTGTTGAACCGTGATTTGTTCAGATCAGGTTTTTTTGGAACCGGTGCAATTGATTCTTTCAGAAGCATTTGTTCATTCGCTTGAAAGCGGAAGTGACGTAGTGAAGCCGGCCAAAGCAGTTCTTCACGTTTTGGAGAAGTATTCTGTCTAGTTTTATCATTTGTAGCTGCTCTGCAGGATTTCCGAAAAGATGGGGGACCCCGTTACCGAATACGCGTCACGACTTCAGCGACAGGTCAGCTTTTTTCTTCATTAACATATTTAAACAGTAGTTTAGTTTAAAAGTTGTGTTCGTTTATCCATGTGTTTCTCGTGCTCTGACGTAATAGACTGAAACGCTCATAAAGGTCTGACAGTCGTCATCTCATTCGTCTCCATACTACATATTGCACATTCAGCTCTGTAACGTTGTGTTTGAGATTAGTTGTTTCTTTTAATTGTGAATAGTAAATTATTAGAGTGCCTTATACGTATAAAAACTTCATAATGTAGAGAGCTATCGTTAAAATACTGTACAATAATGCATGATGAAAATGATGTTTACAGTTGATGCCTAAAAGATAATAACTCAAAGAATTCACCTTTATAGAAAGCCTATAGATAATAAAGTAATCACACCAGGGTTCATACGGTCCTGGAAAACGCAAACCCAAATTGTTTTGGAAAAGTCATGAAAATTTGTTTATCAATTTTCTGTGAACGTGAATATATTTGAGATAAACTTGACTTATACATGACACTATATTTGATGGGTAAACATCAGAAAAATAAAATGGGTAAAAAAGCAATAACTTTAAAAAAATCTAAAGCAATGTTAGCTTCACCTCTCTTTCACTCGCTTTCACCATAATTCAAGATGCATTTTGAGTGTCGTGTCCAGAAACGTCTAACTGCAGAGGTAAGATACTGTGGGTGCTAAAGGGTAATTTGTACTAAAACACAAGCCAACATTATACATTTTTCACACAGACAGCAAGATACTTTATGAAAACTATTTTACAAATATAAATATAAACTTATAAACTTAAATATAAACAATAAATCGATTGTCACATAGTTTTTAATATGCTGTAATAAATTTGAATGTGCATTTTTTTATTTACCACGTGTATGTAAACATTACATGAAACCTGAAACAAGATCATGAATATTTACCTTAAAGTTTTGGTAAAGTCATTGAAAAGTCATGGAATTTTAGTAGTAAGAATGTGTATGAACCCTGTTACATTTTTAGTCAAAGTGAAAGTAACAGAACTGTGCAGGGTAATAAACAATATGACTGTGATTAGTTGATGCCATAAATAGGTTGGACTTTGAAGCTTCTTTATAACTGAGGTGTGTTTGGTCTTTGTTCTTGAGCTGTTTGAGCTTTTCTGCCATTCAATCCCCCCATACAGGAAAGAGAAATCAAGTTGCTCCAGGATGAAATCGAGAGATTGAGAGATCCACAGGATTTAAACTTCACATCTTCACAACTGGATGAGTTGCGGGAGGAGAATTCCCGTCTGAAATACCGCCTCAACATTCTTAAAAAAGTGAGTGTGATGTGCTTTTTTTCTTGTGATGTTCCCACTGCTCCAGGTGTGCATGTGCGATTGGATGGGCTAAATCTGAGGGGCAAACCTAACAAACACACAACGTTGCCTCAACGTAACGACCTTCCTTCAACGTTGTATCAACCTTGTAAAAAGGTTGAGAATCTACGTTGTTGCTGAAGGTTGTCACAACAGTGTCATAATGTTGGCATTTAAATTGCCGTTGCTTTAGGTTGTGCTTAGGCGGCATGGACGACCACGGTTCAACATTTACTCGACATCAATGAATCAGTTTAAATTTCAACAGATCGTTCGGCATCTTATTCAACAACAACCGAGGTGACATGCTTTATTTCTTCTTGCTAAATAAGACATCAGTGGTCACTTGTGTAGTTCAGTTGTGTCAAGCTCTGATCTGCTTTCTCTTTTTCACTGCCTATTTTGACTTAGGCAGTGGATCCATCTCTGAACTGGATTCTCTGTTGGATTTGTTTCTTTTTCTGACTGCTTTTCTCCATTCCAACAACTAAACCTGGTCTTCGACTGCTTTCCCCGGTCTGCTGTATTCTCCATCCAGATTTATATCTTAAATGCTTTCCTGTTTACCTCCCTTGTTTGTTTACCTTCTCAATTGACACTTTAATTTAGCCTACCCTTTGAGTTTAATTATATATAGTTAATCATTTAATATAATCTAAACTCTATTTTGTACTGTTTGCTTACAAAAAGATGTGCACTGTATGTGTTAAATGTTGTGAGATATATAATAAAAACGTTTGATTATATTCATTTGTGTGACATTTTTCACAGTTCAAAGCTTACACATGCAGTTGTTAAATTAAAAAAGAAAAAGTAATGAAGAATATTTAATATTAGGCAATACTGGAACATTATTAGTGCTTACCCTGTATTCTAGGCAGTATTGATAAACTGGCAGGAAAAAAGCATTAATACATGTAGTAAGAACGTTGTCTCACAGTTGCTGAATGGCACACAACGATGTTGCTACAGCTACCGCCACCCAATGAAAAAATGTATAAATAGGAATTTAATAAAAGGTATAATAAAAAATCTGATGGGTGTTTTGAGCTGAAACTTTACAGAAACATTTTGGAGACACAAAACACTTATATTAAATCTGAAAAAAGGGCTAATCTAGGTGCCCTTTAAAGGAATCAAATATTTTTTTTAAATGTTATTTTTCCACATAAATATAAAAACCACTGCCTTCATCTCGGGGGGCTCTTTTTAGTTTATTCATGAGAATTTGCTGTATTGTGTATTTGGATATATCTTTGTTTGACCACAATTGTTATTATTGTTCATTTATTCGTTTGCTGGAAGTTAGAACAGAATTTATAGAAATAGTTTTGAAACAAATCTTTGCACTTAACAAACAAAGTGTAGGCAAATCAATGTTTGTGCGTACAACACGTTTTCTTATCCACGAACGAGATAAAAAGAAAGTAAAGGCTGAATGGAGGAGGCTCATTCTCTCATTCTCGCACTGCAGATGCTCTGTTTAACTGTTTTCTCGCTAGTGAAGCGTTCAGACGCGCACATTCGCATGCTATTTTAAATGATACTATTCAGATGGAGCTCTGTGGCGCGGCAGAAAAATAAAGTCATAGAGTCATGGCTGGGCGCTGCGACTTGCGGCGCCAGTGTGTGTACCCTGATAGAAACCGGTTTAGAATTATGAAATGTATGGCGCTGCGTGGCGCTACACGGCACTTCTGGTGTGTGACCCCCTTTAAAGGGAATGGGAGATGAGATGCTTATTCTCATTAAGAGAATAAGCCGTTCCCTGTTAGACCATGCGCCACATTTTCCGTCCTTAAAATAGCAAAACAGGATTCAGACACACACTTAATGCTTTTGCACCTTGCGCTTTAGACTTTGCACCTAGATCGTTAAAATAGAGCCTCTTATGTTATAACTAACCTGAAAAAAATGCTACTTTATCAGCTATTTAAAATCATTTATATATTTAGTGATTATGCTAAAATAAGCAGGAAATAGATATTTTTCTTAGCTGATTATAATAAAAAAGATTATGATAAAAATACCACAAAATTCTGAAATTCTGATTCTTATAGGATGTTGTCATTTTCCTCTTATCTCTGAGTATTAGTATTTAATTTAAGCTCTGGGTTCACTTAACAGAATCTATTGGAGCTGTTCTGAGTAGACTGTACCGTTCCATGGTTTACAGGTATTGTGATATCATGGCTCCAAAATACCGGCGATGCCACTGTAGTTTGTAAACATTAGTATCGTCATAACCGTCTATCTACAATACATAATGTTGCTTGTGGAAAAGTCACTAAAATGCTCTTTTATTTTAATAGCATGTGGAGCCTGTGTAGAATTCACACCTTTTATGGTAGCCTATTGCACGTTTTCTGACACTTTAGTTTGAATCTGAATCAGTGAATTTATGTTCCTGTTGATATGGTTTAGTAGCTGCAACAACCGCAACAATCTTTTAATAAGAGTGACTCACCAAGTGAAATTTTGAATTTCCTTTTATTCTTACCTGATAAGACTGGAAAAAAAAAACTAAACAACAGACGATAAACCTACAAAAGCTGGAAACTTTTTTTTTTGGTAACTTAATTCGTTCGGTATAATTTGTATTTTTATTTTAATGTGTTTTTTGTTGGTCAGTTATCTTCCAAATAAACAAAGGAACGAATACATTTTAGGTGAAGTGATGTGCAAATAATTATTTTTTCAATAATAAGGGCATTATAAATTCAAGTAGGCCTATTATAACATTTTAAAATATTATTTCTGACTATCTTTATTATTTCATAGATTTAAGGTATGAATTACAGTAGCGCAATATTACTTGGTATTACGATACTTTAACTGATAAAGTATCGTAACATGAATTTATGGTATTGTGACAACCCTACTAGACTGCGAAGACTCAGAAATACTTTCAAGTCATTTGTGACAACTGGTAACTGTCTGTCTTTAACAGCACTTTGTGCTTTCATCTTTATATTCACTAACTTTAATTTCCAGAAGTTATTGTCCGTTGGTGAGTGAATGAGCCCAAATGTTTGCTCAAAAATATCAAGGCATGTATTGTCACAGATGAACATAGTAAAGGCCCCATCTGGGGTGCATTTCCGAAAACCATCAACAGCCAACTAAGGTCGCAAGTTCTGTCATTACAAACATAGTTCATTGATTTGACGTTTCCTAAATCCATCGTTCCAACGAACATTCACAAACTGCCTCGCAAACTTGTGCACTTACAACTACACCTGTGGAGCTGTAGTTAGAAACATGATTCCTGGCTGTGTTCTATTCCCAGTTATCCTCCCTATGCCCTATTCGTTTAGAACATTCTAACATTTAAACTTGGAATTTAAAAAAAGCATTAAAGTCATTATTGTTCAGTTTTAGTGATCTTCATGTTTACAATTGCGCTCCCTTCACAGTGCACTTTGAAAACATTGATGTCATTTTGAACACAGCAGAGCGCAATTTGTTACGTCTCCAAAGCTAGTATATTTTTTACTGTCATTGCTCCAAAGCTTATGAAAACAAAAAAACATAGCATTAGTTAATGCTTTTATTTTATAGTAGGTTATTTATTAAGAAATGAAGCCTACTGTATGTTACATTGACCTGTTGGTTAGAATATTTCTGCAGTGCTTTGCATGTCAAATTGTAAAAGTAGGCTTTTAATAAAAAATAAAAAAAAAACCCAATATCCTACTTATTACTAATAATAATAATAATCATCATCATAATTATTATTTATATTATTATTAAAGTAGGTAGCTTTTTTTTTACTAATAAATAATAAATATGAAATTTCATGTCTTCACCTCATTATTTATTTATTTAATATATGAGATATATGAGATTAGAATACATTTTAGCTTTTGTAATTGATTTTATTTTTTAGAATAGAATATGTAATATATTCAATAATATTTGTAAAGGAAACATTGGCTCTATATGTGCCATTTACATATATTTCAATTAATATGGAAAACGAGTGCATGTTTTTACCAAAACTAACATTATATATTTTTTTGTGCGTGTAAAACAAAGAAATTATGGGGGTTCTTCTCTAAAGAAGTTATTACTCCACCCTGTTTAGAGCATCATTATGGGCGTTTTACCACTAACGTGGTTCAAACTATGGATCTGTAACAGAGAAACTACGGGTTTTGGGAAACACTCGTTGCTACATTGCTATTTTAAACGATGCATACTATAATAGTTCAGCTACGAGTTACGTCGTTGTTTGGGAAACGCACCCCTGATTGGTCAGATTTGGATAAACAACCTATGCATGCAGCACACAAATGCTTGGCACATAAAATTAACTTAATATATTGCACTTCTCTGCGATATGAAAATTGTATATACTGTTATTGTGATAATGACAAATTATTAATTAGTTAAAACTTGTAACAAATTCACAAAAAGTATATACTGTACAGTTGAAGTCAAAATTATTAGCCCTTCTGTGAATTTATTTATTTATTTATTTTTTTATATTTCCCAAATTTTGTTTAACAGAGCAAAGATTTTTTTTTTCACAGTATTTCCTATAATATTGTGTCTTCTGGAGAAAGTCTTTCTATTTGTTTTATTTCGGCTCAAATAAAAGCAGTTTTGTTTTTTAAAACTTTTAAATATTATTAAAATTTCAATATTGTTAGCCCCCTAAGTAATATATTTGTTTCGATAGTCTACGGAACAAACTATCATTATACAATGACTTGCCTCATTAACCCAACTTGCCTAGTTAACCTAATTAACCTAGTTAAGCCTTTAAATTGCACTTCTATCTTGAAAAATATCTAGTAAAAATATTATGTACTGTCATCATGGCATATGTAAAGGAAATCAGTTATTAGAAATGAGTTATTAAAACTATTATGTTTAGAAATGTGTTGAAAAAAAAAATCTTCATTCTGTTAAACAGAAATTGGGGAAAAATATACAGGGGGGCTAATCATTCAGGAGGGCTAATAAATATGACTTTAACTGCATCTACAAAAATATCTACAGTTTAGTCATTACCTTTATATTTCTGCCTTATTTTCTCAGAGTTTGCAGGAGGAGATTAACCACAACGGAAAGACGATGTTGAACATCAACCAGCTTTTGCAGCAGATCTTTGGGGAGGCCATTGGTTCCGCCTACCCTGACCTAGAGAACCCACCACTTGCAGTCACCCCCAGTCAGCAGGCTAAGTTTGGTGACTATCAGTGCAACAGTGCCATGGCCATGTCTCAGGTTAGCTTCATTTAAACTGTCTTGTTTTCATTTTTGAGTTAATAGAACTGTGGAACTTTCTTTTTATGTCTCTCCAGACTTTATATAGAAGAAAATTCAATAAAGCATGTCACTATGTTTTATTTTGCCAACTTTTATTATTAAGTATTTAAGTATTAAATTTGTCTTTTAAGATGATGAAAGCCAAAGGCCTGAAAGTCAGCCCCAGAGAGATCGCAGAGAAGATCGTCCAAAACATTCCCAACAATGACTTAATTGAGAAAACTGAAATCGCTGGGCCAGGTATAGTTTCAGAACACTATAATATTTTCCCCTCCTTTTAAAGATTTGTTGTACTAACGAATTGTATATTGAATTGTAGGCTTTATCAACGTTCATCTCAAGCGAAACTTTGTCTCTAAGCTTCTCTCAAATGTGCTTGTCAATGGAGTCCAGCCTCCACCTCTTCAGAAGAAAAAGAAGGTACAAATTTCACTTTTGCTTGTATTGCAACATGGGGCTATAAACTGTTAAGTCGTGTGTTCTTTTTCTTTTATGATCTTTATTTTTTTTCCAGGTCATTGTGGACTTCTCTTCACCTAATATTGCCAAAGAGATGCACGTCGGTCACCTGCGGTCCACCATTATAGGAGACAGCATGTGTCGACTCTTTGAATTTCTGGGTTATGAAGTGCTAAGGTTAGTTTCGATAAGATGTGAAGCTCAACTGTGGGCTTTTATTAAATGTACATTATGTAAGATTATTTCAATAAAATATTGAAAAAACTTTAGAAAAGTATTACATATTATGCAGACTTATGAACTTGCATAATCCTAAATGTTTCTAAAAATGTTCACTTCCAAAAAAATTAGCAATTTTGACATTGTGTCCTGTGTGGCCTTGCAAATGACATCAAACACCCTCGATTAGTGGTTTTGTTGCCTTCAAGGTGTCCACAGGGTCTTAAAATATCCTAAATTTCAAAAACAAAGATTTAGGTTATTAAAAGGCATATAATTTCTGAAAAATGGTCTTGTGGCTTGTTTTTTTTAAACCATTTTAAATTAATTTAAACTTAATTTTCCTAGATCCAGGGATGGGCAAAAATACATTGATATGTATTTTAAAATAAAATACAAAATACCTCAATTTTACAGGTATCAAAATTCAGCAGCCACAAATGTATCAAAATAAAATACTGTATTTTGTATTTTGAAAATACTGCAAAATAGTTTTACAAGGGAGCTTGACATTTCTTCATAAGCCTTCTATCGGTAGACCTATTCGATCAATCCTCTTACCATTAAACTGACTTAGTGAAGTAAACAATGATTGACAGCAACAGCATTTCTCAGAGCAGGTTTAAGTCAGCTTCTCTGCCACCTCATTCACCTCCACTGTACATGAATAGGTATTCATGAACTTTTGTTTCTTTCACTTTAGTATACATTTTGTACAAATTTCAAAGTCCTGTCTTGAAGATGGATTAACTGTAAAAAAATCACTGTAAAAACATATAATGCAGATAATGAGTTGACTGCATATATAAATTTAATATATGTATGTTTTAAAGCTTGTTCATTTAAAGAAAAAAAGCCATGTTGGAATAAAAATGTGTATGAACAACTTGCTGACACATTGACAACTTGTTAAGTTTTTTTTTTTGTTTGGGCAAGTAACAATCTTTTCCGCTTGCCCAACTGGACCATTAGGAAGAAATCCTTAAGCCTCATTCACACGGGGCTTCAGTGTCAACGCTTGACAGGGCGTGTCTGAAGTTGGGGCTGACGCGATCATCATAGCAGCGGCAGCCAATAAAACTGTCAGCAATAGGCCACTGCCTGAGCAGGTGTATTTGCATACAGCAATCTGATTGGCTTGCGCTTCCGTCCACAATGCAGTTCAGCAACGCCTGATGTCACCCATTCAAAGTGTATGGGAAGCATTGAAGCTGACACCTCGTGTGAATGGGGCATTAGGACCCTATCATACACCCGGCGAAAGGTGCGTAGCAATTGTTGTTTGCTAGCTTCAGCTCGGTGTAGGAGTCGTTTTGACGTTTTGCGCCATGCTGTTTAAATAGCAAATGCATTGCGCCCATGTGCGCCCATTGGTGTTCTGATCTAAAAAAGACCGTGTTTTGAGGCACATTGCTGGCGCGTTGCTATTTTGAGGAACTTAAATACACTGTTCAATAGACCAGATCAAAGCTTGTCTATTGTCCAGCGCAGAGCGCGTTAGTTGTAAGGCTCGCTTACACATTGCTTAATACACACAGGATGTACAGCAATACGCAAATATCTTTGCAAATGAAAAAGAATTAAATTATTAAAATAGTTTAAAAAATGATTATTTTCTAGCCTACATAAATATAAAAACCATACTTTCATGCCTTCATCTCGGGGGGGCTTTTTCAGTTTATTCATAACAATTTGCTTTTGTATAATGTTATCATTATTAGCAGTATTATTTATTATATGCAGATTTATATTTGTTTTATTAAAAACAAGCTTAGATTTGCCCACCTGTCAGGTTTTAGACCATATGGGGTGTATTTGGATATAACTTTTTATTATTGTTCATTTATTCGTTTGCTTGAAATTGGAACTGCATTTAGAAATAGTTTTGAAACAAGTCTTTGCGCTTAACAAACAAAATTAATTATGCATAGGCTAATGGATATCTGTACTAATCCTAAAAATTATTTAAAATTACATTATAACAGTTTGTACAGTTTGTAAATAAAATTTTAATTCAATTTAATTCATCTTAATTTTAATACCGCTTTTACAATGTGGATTGTCAAAGCAGCTTCACATAGAAGATTAGAGTAAATTGAAACGGTGTCAGTCCAGTTTTCAGAGTTTAAGTTCAGTTTAGTTCAGTTCAGTACGGTTTAATTTTCACTGCTGAAAGTCCAAACATTAAAGAGCAAATCTATCGATGTGCAGCTCCACATGTCCCGAACCATGCAAGCCAGTGGCGACAGCGGCGAGGAACAAACTCCACCAATTGGCGAAAGTGAAGAAAATAAACCTAGAGAAAAACCAGGCTCCGTTGGGCACGACCACTTCTCATCTGGCCAAACGTCTTGTGCAGAGCTTTAGGCTAGGAGGCTGCAGAACGCTAGACATCCATCGTGGGGAAGCTGCAGGTGGGAGAGGGTACTAGCTGGTATACAGGCTGGCCCTTCAGGATCAATGCGAAGACTCGTCTGTCACTAGGAATCAGTCTCATGCTCTCCGCTCCTCCATGATCGCCACAGTAGCTGCTCAGGATCCCAATAATGTATTTTGGGAAGTGTTCCCTGCTCCAGTTGCCATAAATAATGCAGACTAACAAACCTTTAGAATATTTGGATTTCGAAAGCATTTGTGTTTTAATCATTGTGTCTATAAAGGTGACAAATCAAGAGAACCATAAAAATGTATCTTTAGTTTTTTTTTAGTTTGTAAAAACATTTTGGCAACACCTCAGTTTAAATTTATTATTTTTCAATTAAACAAAGTGTTGGGTGACAACTCTTATTTTAATCAAAAATAGTTAAAACAACTTCGTTCGGATGTACCAAAATATATGGTCTATATTCACAGAGAAATCGATTAAAATCTACACTTTCAAAGGGGATTTACTCATTTATATTAAAGGTAAAAAATACAATTAACAATTTCTCCATGATTAGAAACCTCTTTTGTCTGCCAGAAAGTCAAACATAGAGAGAGCAAAGTGGTTAATGTAAAGCAAAAATGCTATTCTTTTATTGCATGTCTTTTGGCTGGTAATCTGGGTGTTCACTGGAGCTTAAGTGCATCTCTTTTGTCATTTCGTCCTCTATCTGTCAGGTTGAACCATGTTGGAGACTGGGGGACACAGTTTGGGATGCTCATTGCTCATTTGCAAGACAAGTTCCCAAATTATCTCAGTGTGTCTCCACCTATTGGTGACCTTCAGGCTTTCTACAAAGTGAGTATCTGTTAAATTCGAACCGATTGTTTAACCTAAACATGGTGGCACAGCGTTGTTTTTTTGCAGGCTAGAATGATTTAAAACAACTTGCTTTGCTGGCTTCTAATGATCTGTGCTACCTCCTTAGAACGTGGTACTGGTCATGTTTCACTTAAAAAAAACAAGGGTACATCTTGTCAGCTTCAAATATTAGTTAGAACTAACTACCAATCTAATAAACAATAAACAAATTAAATATAAAACAAATTAAAAATGAAAATATGAGGTGGTAGTTCCATCTAAAAGACATTTGCAGCTGACAAAATGTGCTACCCCTGTTTTTAAGATGAAACATGACAGATTGAGTTGCTGGTGATAGCACGAATCATCAGAACTCCGGCTCTGGTTCTGAGAGTATTTCTTTATTCACATTGAAACCTCTGTTTCCCCCTCCCGCTCAATGTTTCCCCTACCATAACCATCTGTCCCTACATTACTATCCCTGCTGCCCACTGTTTCCCCTACCATTGCACTCCCTTGCTACCATTACCATCGCTCCCTACCAGTACCATCCCTCCTGCCCATTGTTTCCTCTATCATTACCATCCGTCCCTACCATTACCCTCCATCCCTACCAGTACTATCCCTCCTGTCCAGTGTTTCCCCTTCCATTACTCTCCCTCCCTACCAGTACCATCCCTCTTGCCCAGTGTTTTTCCTATCATTACCACCCATCTCTACCCTTACCATCCCTCCTGCAAAGTGTTTCCCCTACCATTACATCCCTCCCTACCATTACCATCCCTCCAGGTTACCATCCCTCCCACCCAATGTTTTCCCTACCATTAACATACATCCTTACCATTACCATCTCTCCTGCCCACTGTTTCCCCTATCATTACCATCCCTTCCTACCATTATCATCGCTCCCTACCAGTACCATCCCTCCTGCCCAGTGTTTTCCCTACCATTAACACCCCTCCCTACCATTACCATCGCTTCCTACCAGTAGCATTACCATTCCTCCAGCCCAGTATTTCCCCTAAAAGTACCGTCTATCTACCACTACAATTTAATTAACAATTTAAGACGTGCAATATTTGTGTATAGTTTTACAACAAAACAACAAAGTAATGTGGAAAAAAAATTGCTGCAAATTGCTGCAAAAATACAGCCCCCAACCCAAACCCAACCCCTGACCCCCGGCTCCCCCCACCCCCCCCCGCCCCCAACTCAAATATCTTGTTTTTTTTATCAAGAAAATGTTGTAAAAATCCACAAACATAAACAGAAACTGCTAAAATCAACTGATTTTTTTTATGTTTTTCTATGTTTTGCAGAGCCTTTTTGCTTACCTAACAGAACGTTTGGTTACTAAACTACTGTTCCATAGTGAAAAGAAAAAAAAACGTGTTTTTAGTAGTTTGGATTGATTTAACTTCAATTCGTGGATTTTCTCAAACATGTTGTTAATAATTAATTTCAAGCTTTTTTTATGATCATTTGTAATATCAAGACTTTAGATTTCTGGAATTTGACAGAAACTGTGTTTCTATGTGCATTATTTATTTTACTTTTCAAAGCTGCTCAATTCCTTTTTTTCCTCTTGCCTCCTTCAGGAGTCTAAGAAGAGGTTTGATGAGGATGAGGAGTTTAAGAAGAGGGCCTACAAATGTGTGGTTAAACTCCAAAGCAAAGAGGCAGACTTCATCAAAGGCTGGAACCTCATTTGTGACGTCTCCCGGAAAGGTACGTGTGAGACATATAAAGTCATTCCGTTCTCACTATATCACATTTTGAAAAGGAATATAAGCTGAACTAGCAATAAGTAATTTGTCAAGTAATTTGGCAATAAGTAGTTTAATGGACTGTAACTAAGCATAAAATGAATTGGTAACTGCTAGAGAAATCAAGCTAAGCTATAAAAATGCAAACAATTACAATTTAACTAAAAATACATTTATATAGCACATTTAAAAACAACACAAGTTGACCAAAGTGCTTTTACATACCCCACTATTACAAGAATCAGTTACACAGTCAATCAATATGTCAATCAATAAATCTGCCAATCAATCAGTTTGCCAACCAACAAAACAGTCAATCTGGCAACTAATCAGCCCGCCAACCAATCTGTCACGCCGCCAACCAAACAGCCACCCCACCAACCAATCTGTCATCCGACCAACCTATCTGTCATCCGACCAACCAATCTGCCACCCGACCAACCAATCTGCCACCTGACCAACCAACCTGCCAATCAATCTGCCACCCCACCAAACAATCTGCCACCCCACCATCCAATCTGCCAACCAACCCATCTGCCAACCAATCAACAATCCTGCCACCCACCCAACCAACCAACTTGCCACCCAATCTGCCACCCAGCCAACCAAGATGACACCCAACCAACCAATCTGCCACCCCAACCAACCAAACTGCAACCCTAACCAACCAATCTGCCATCCCAACCAACAAATCTGCCAACCCACCAAACATTCTGCCAATTAACCAACCAACCAAAAGTACCAAAATCAGTCAGTAATACCAAAACTATAGAATACACAAGATGTGTCAGTTGAATGATCTTGAATGGGGAAAATTGCAATGGTTGTTATGGACACTCTATTGCAACGTTCACACCAGACGCGGAAAAAGCATCAAGCGCGAGTGATTTACATGTTAAGTCAATGCAAAGATGCGAATAGACATCCTGTGGCGTGATACGCGCGAATGGCGTGTCGTGAATGAGGCGAAATTGCGCGAATGAAGCAAGTACACTGAAGTGTTCACGCTTCTATTTATGCACCAATAGTGTGATTTATCCGCGTGTTCCACATCAGGTGTGAACACAGCATAAGGAAGAAAGCCCCACCTCCTAGTAGCCAATCACTGAACCCTCTGTGGTTGGAAATTATGGTGGAATCTCAGTGAATTCTTGCCTCAGTAAAAAGAGAAATTATTATCTACATAAAGCATTATTTGCTTCAATTTTGGTTTTACTGAAAATATAATATATATATATATATATATATATATATATATATTATATATATATATATATATATATATATATATATATATATATATATATATATATATTGCAATTTTTTTCTTTTTATTATTTTGTTTAAGGGTAAGACAACCAGGTAAATGGAATATCACAGCAATAATAAACAAAAACAATCTATTGCCTAAGCACCAAATTATGTCCTACTGTATATTTTAGGCAACTGGTCATTTTGTTTACATCAAAATAGAGACTAAATTAATTTGTCTTTCATAAAAACAATTTTTCTTTATTTTTAGAACCTCCAAATTTTCCCCTGGGTTTCACAGACAAGGCTTAAACCCAGTCTCAGATGAAAATGCAAGTCTGAGCTGTTTCATCAGAAAGACACTTGCGCTGACTGATCTTAAAATATATCAGTGATTTTTGTCTCAATATGAATACCTGTAATGGTTTCAAGGGCACATTTACAAAAATGCAATTATGTTCAAACTGTACTATGGCCTAATTCTGGTTTAGCCTAAACCCTGCTTTTAGGTTCTATATTTAGATTGATTAATTTAAATTGACATTCTATTATTTAATTATAATTCAGCATTTACTAGAAACAAAAATAGAAAAAATAGAAACAAAATGTAATATAAAATAATAAAAAATTGTATAATTTTTAGATTAGTAATGGACATTTTTTTAATTAATATTATTAAGTTTTATTCTCAAGGTACTCTACTACTAACTGAGCATAAAAAAACTTTTTGCTCAGGCGGCCTCCACTCAATTTTCTTAGCTACGGAAGACCAAACCTTTTGTGCACTGGCACAAGCACCACAAATGACATCACTTCTGGCATAGGCATATGCTTGTAAAAACAGGCTTGAAAGTCTTAAAAGTAATGCTTTTTAAGTACAGTAGAGGTCAGTATATAGCCATCACAGTAGCGGCGTAAAATAAGAGCAGACTCCAGAAAATCGAATAATAAATCAAAACATAAATACTGAGGCTGCCCTGCATCTGTTGAAGAAGTATTGAATTAAAGGAGGAAATAAAGGTATTAATTATTAATCTGCATTGACCTTTAATGTAATCTACTTGCACAAATACTTAAATTCACATTTGACGTGAATCATATGCTCTCATTTGCCACATAAAATATATCTGACCAGATTTGGCCTTAAGATTTACTAGTGTTAAACCTAATGATAGAGAACTAATGATAATACATCTTTTATATGCTTTATTTCTCATTTTGATTTAATTCTATAAATTCTATATTTTTAACCGATTAGTTGAATGATTAGCTTTTCAATTCATCGGAAAAAAAACTTTATATAAATCCATAAATCAGTGTATTATGTATAAAATTATATGTTAATATGTGGCAAAAGCCACAAATTGAGTTTAATAATCTTTAATTTTGTCATTTAAAACATTAAATGAAAAACTAAGTTTGTTTTTGAACCGTAAAACTTCTCTAAATAAAAATAAACCAAAAGCAAAACTAGTGTTGTACTCCTACCATATTGGCATTATGAAATTAAGACAAACATGCTGACAAGAATTATTGGTTGAAATATAAAAATTATGAATAATATAAAATTATTCATAAATACACAACAAATATTTCTATTTGAAACCGAGGTAGAAATCAGAAGAACAGGTAAACTTTCACTTCTCAGTACACAAATGGTATGTTACTCGCATTCACTGAAAACCACAACATAGGCTATATTCTACTGCTGCTGTTTGCTGATTTTGAACTCACAACGTTTAATGTAAGCTAGTCATTTATTATATTTTATGCAGATCCCGGTCGATCCGATTTAAACATTTTTAAATAGAGCTATTCAAATGATCTGCTGAAATTATATTCATATTGCAACATATATTGCAGAAAAACAAAATATCGTAAATTACCAAATTATATAATGTCAGATTTTTCCAATATCAGATGGCCCTAGTATGTGTCGTCTTATAGTGACTGGCTGTAATGTAATGTAGCCTACTATAAAAATTGAATTTGTTGTTTAATTTTCGTTCACGATACATTGTATTTTTTTTTTTTTTTTTGGAGCAAAATATATTAATGCCGAATTTTAAAGCAGTTTAACGATTTAAAGGCTTATTATTGGGTATTAGCTCATTCCAATGACTATGCAGTACTTTACAGAACGCTTACGAACAGCTAATTACGAACAAATGACAAAATAGGTAAGAACAAATGTAGCTACAAACTATCTAGTAGTTACTAGTTTTCAAAAGTATCGTGTTTAGTACCAATCGGTACTGAAATTTAAAAAAAAATTCTCACTAACATTTGAGCGCTGTTGATCACATTGTTAAACAGCACTCAACAGAAATGACTAATGAACTAATGACCTTCACAGCCAATCACAGTCATTTCTGTTTTGCACATGAACACAATGACCAATCAGTGGTGTTTAAGAACATTGTTAACAGCACTCAAATTTTAGTGGGAAATTGACATTTTTTTAAATTTCAGTACCGATTGGTACCAAACTCAATACTTTTGACAACCCTACTCAAGTGTGGACTTTAGTTTCCAGCTTAAGCAAGAACTTACAAACCACTGTTGCAACTCTACCCAGGGCTGTAATTTTTATATTTCATGCAGAGGACAAACCAGTTGACAGAGATGGCCTACTTTACAACACTTCTGTTTCCTGCGACAGCAACTCTAGACTGTGATATGACAGCATCTAACTTTACCCCTTAATCAAGCCCTCGCTCCTCCACTGAGGCTTATCTAATGAAGGTCAATTAGTGTTTATTTTTTATTTTTTTCTGCTGATGCCATCCAATCGGGCTTTGCTAAATCAGGTGAGTGCTACGTTTGATTTCCCTGTGGTGTGACTGCTGTAATTAAACCATCTTGTCCCTTCCGCTTCTGTCCACTTTGCTGATTTGCAGAGTTTCAAAAAGTCTACAACTGCCTGGATATCAGCATAAAAGAGCGAGGAGAGTCCTACTACCAGGACATGATGACGGCGGTGGTCAAAGAGTTTGAGGAAAAAGGTACAGTAGTTATATTTGAAACTTTTTTCTGTTTTTCTTAAAGTAATTAGAAAAGGTTGTATTAGTTCACCCAAAGATGAAGATTATGTTGATAATTTGTCACTCAAATGTTGATGTAAACTCCCGAAAGCTTCACTCAACTTTGGAACACAGGTTACGATTTTGACCTGAGACATTAAAAGTCATCAACAGTAACTGTAATCATACGAAGCCCCAAGAACAACTTTGTAACACCTTATCAGTGTTAGGTAAGTTACTTAAGCAAAATAATTAATTACTAAATGCATCATTAACATTTGTATTTAAATAACTTTTCTAATTACTTTATCTGAAAAGTAACTTACTCTAAGTAATTTAGTTACTTATAATTGTATTTAAATTACTTTTCTGATTACTTTGTCTGAAATGTAATTAAAAGTAAAAATCCACCTAAATCTCAAGACATACAATAGAACTGGGCCCACATGGAATCTGTGTGGACAGAAATCCGAAGATTTAAAGCCCATCATTTAGTTTATGTATTTACTTATGTAAATGTGTGTACATTTGAGTTTTTGAATTAATTTTTCTAATATTATTGTGATATTATAACAGAAATATTAAAATGCTCATATGATTTATTTACAATACAGTTTGTACAGTTTGTCTTTTTGTAGATATATTATATGAGACTTGCTTTGTTCACCAAATAAGTGGATCAAATTGGATTTGCACTGTAAACATCAAATAATAGTTAAAGTATTATTTTTTTATTTCATATATTGAGTTTTTAGCTATGACACTCCTAAAATCATTCAACATAGTTTTTTATCAAAATTCTCTGCAGAAATAGCAAAAAATGTCAGCAGATTCTGTGTGGTCCTAAATAGAACTTAAACTCTAAATTGTTAACATTTGTAGTCTTTTTTTCAGAACCTGTTAGTTTAGCTTTTTTCGTTAATTAACAAACAAACAAACAAACAAACAAACAAAAAATAATAATAACACAGTTGAAGTCAGAATTATTAGTCCGAATTATTTCCCAAATGATGTTTAACAGAGCAAGGAAATTTTCACAGTATGTCTGATAATATTTTTTTTTCTGGAGAAAGTCTTATCCATTTTATACTAGAATAAAAGCAGTTTTTAATTTTTTTAAAAAAGATTTTAAGGTCAAAATTCTTAGCCCCTTTAAGCTAAATATTTTCTGATTGTCTACAGAACAAACCATAGTTATACAATAACTAATTACCCTAACCTGCCTAGTTAACCTGGTTAACCTAGTTAAGACTTTAAATGTCACTTTAAACTGTTTAGAAGTGTCTTGAAAAATATCTAGTAAAATATTATTCACTGTCATCATGGCAAAGATAAAATAAATCGAGAAATGAGTTATTAAAATTGTAATGTCTAGAAATGTGTTGAAAAAATCTCTCTGTTAAACAGAAATTGGGGAAAAAATAAAGAGAGGGGCTAATAATTCTGACTTCAACTTATTCAGTATTCATATATATATATATATATATATATATATATATATATATATATATATATATATATATATATATATATATATAATTTTATTTTTTATTTAAATTATTGTCATGTTTTTGGTGAACTATTTTAAAAATATTTTGTTATTCAGACAAACTGGCACTTGTGAGATGGTGATTCTACATTGAGGGGAGTTCATTGCATTTTTTTTTTCTAATGCTGTAATATGAGCATTAGTAAATTTCTTTTTGACATTTACTATAATATTAAAAGCTACAGTTTAATAGTAAATCAGAACTATTGCATTCAATAACCAGCCGCTTGTTAAGTGTGACAAAATAAATTAAGTTTAGTCGAAAAACGGCCGCTATAGTTATGAAGAAATGTGCGTCTGTTTAATACAGCATGAGCTGCAGTTGAAGGCTGTGCAGAGTGTGAGTCACCTGACATTAAGCGAGTGAGTGGCACAAGCAGCCGAAAACATTTGGATACTTAAGCTTAAAGGCTTCTCAATGCAGTGTTTCTGTTGCACGGAACAAAACTACTCAACTAAACAAAGTTATGCCACCTGTGCGCTAGTTTAAAGTTCAGAGTTTATAGCTACACCATGGCTAATACGCACGCACACTGGATTAACTATAGCAGCGGGCCGTTCACATATCGGGTCTTTTCCACGGGCAAGTTCGTTATTTCCAATGTAAGAATGCATGCCAATATGCGGGTGCTAGCGGAGCGATGCGATGAGAGAGCCATGCGTAGTGGTGAGAGTTGTGCGTGGCTTTTAGTGCAATGTAAACAAAAGATATGGTAAACGAATTATTACAATGATTATGTATGAACGCAGATGATAACAACCGTGCATTTAAATTCTTGCCTAATATAAAGGTTAAAGTTACATTAGTTGTGATAACCGTGAAACCATGATTATTTTTCAGACTATATAATCGTGCAACCAAAATCTATAATCATTATGCAGTTTAAAACATAACATATGAATGTGTCTGAATGTAGAAGAAGCCTACTTAAGCAATGCACTGCTTTTGTTGTGCTTTGAAACTCAACATTTGAATGTTTGTAAAAAAAAAAAAAAGCCAATATTGTACAATGCAGTGATGTTATATAGTTTCAAAATACAATATATTTACATTTTAATGTAGAAAAAATACAACGTGGGTGTCTTAAAGGGCAAAAATACAGCATTTGGGCTCCAATATTGCTGTTGGGTCATCACTTGTATTGCAAGTCATATCTCTCCAGGCCCTCGTTTGGGATGCTCAAAACAACCACGTAATTTATTCTTTTAAGCTTTTTTTCTTCTGAGCTTTTTTGAGGTTGTGCTCTATTCATTTATTTAACTACAACTGTTTATTAAGTTAAAGGTTTGATACTGATTAGAACTTGAAGTGGCGATGAGGTCCTACAATTTTCTGAGAAGGTATTTAAAAAGTCTTAAAAAGGTATTGAAATTTACCTTTAGGATTCCTGCATATACCCTTATATCATATCATATATCATATCATATCATATCATATATCATATCATATCATATCATATCATATATTATATTACATTATATTATATTATATTATATTATATTATACTAGATTATCACGATTTGCTTTCTTAAGACTTTTTCACAATGCTGTTATCCGTGTTTCTGTCTGCATCCCTATAATATTATCTAAATGAAATTAATAATAATGATAATAATATATAATAATTTCATTTAGATAATATTATAGGGATGCAGACAGAAACACGAATAACAGCATTGTGAAAAAGTCTTTAGAGTTTATATATATTTTATGTATAATTTATAGTAATTATTATTATTATTATTGTTATTATTAATATTATTATTATTATAGGCGTGCAATATTTTGTGCTTTTATTTTGTCCATAAGATATTGTCATATAGCACAACCTTATCTAAATGAAAGTTGCATAGAGTTAAAAGTATACTTCCTGCATAAAAATGCGAGATCAAGGTCCCATAATGCATTTTATAACCTTAAATAAACACCTGTTTGTTTGTTTTTTAACCAGGAGATTAATTTGAGTCAGAAGTTTTTACTGCGCATTCAATAAGCTGAAGTTGCTGTCAAAAGAGTTTGCCTTTTCCTGAGTTGCACATTTCTAAGCGCACATTTCCAGTAGGGGGCAGTGTTGTTTTACGCTTTACTTGATGCCCTCTTTCACATTCTCCATCGCCCCTCTTCTCTCTCTCTCTCTCGTCAGGGCTGGTGGAGGTGGACGAGGGCAGGAAGATAGTGTTTGCTCCAGGCCAGTCTATTCCCCTGACGATTGTCAAGTCGGATGGAGGCTATACTTACGATACCTCGGATCTGGCTGCCATCAGAAATCGTCTGTTTGACGAGAAAGCTGACATCATCATCTACGTGACTGACAGCGGCCAGGTGTGTGGGTGTAGATCTGGATCTGTGGGTAACTCGTGTCACAGAGAGTGTTGTGAAATCTTGAACATGCCCTGGAGCACAGTTCTTCCCACAGATATCTGATGTGTATGAGGACACATGCAGCAGGGGTCAAGGGCGCCGCATTCACCCCAGAATTCAAAGCATGTATATTTTTTCGAAATGTGTGCGGTAGACTCCTCAAATATTAATGCGGTCTGGGTCAGGAACGCGGTCTGCTCACATCGCTACACGTCTGCTTTACAATTCTGCACTGTGTTGACAATTTGGCTGAATATAATGGAGTCATCATGAAGATCTTGATCACAGAATTTGGGGGTTTTATTAGATTTTACTTTCTTGTATTGATGAGCAGGGCCTGTATTCACAAAACGTTTTATCTGATCACTAAAAGTTCTTCTAAATAGAAGTAAAAGATTTAGATTTTTAAAAGATTTAGAGTTTTAGTTCACCCAAAAAGGAAAATTCTGTCAGTAATTTCTCATCTTCATGTCGTTTTCAATTCTTAGAGACCTTCATTCATCTATAAAACACAAATTAGAAGGTCAAGGTGCTCCAGAATTGGCCAGCCCAGTCACCAGAATTAAACATTATTGAGCATGTCTGGGGTAAGATGGAGGAGGCATTAAAGATGAATCCATATAATTTTGATGAACTCTGGGAGTCCTGCAAGAACGCTTTCTTAGATTTAGTTATTTGAGCAATTGCAGAGATGTATGGATGAAGTCCTCCAAGCTCATTGGAGTCATACACAATATTATTTCTTTTTCCACTGCATCATGACTTTATATTCTATACTGAACATCATTTCTGTTAAGTGACAAGACTTTTGGGTAACACTTTATAAAAACTACACACTATGAATCATTTATTAAGCATTAGCATCTGTGAATTCATTATTTGTTAAGCATCAACTCTAAAATAATAGGCGTTAGTAAGCAGTTTATAACTGCAGCTATGAATGCTCTATTCTTGACTTACAACCACATTTGTAATGTTTAATAATTGTACTTTCTTACTTTGAAAAATGAATCATTAACAAAGTATTTGTAAAGTATTATTTACAAACTGTTTGTGTTTAAGAGAAGTTGGTGGTTTTTAAGATAATTTAGAATGAGTTAGTAAATGATTAATAAACTATTTAAATCAATATCATTTATATATCTGATTATTCAGGCATATAGTAATGGTTACTAAGTATGTTAATACATGCTTTATTAACTCAACTTCATGCAGTTTTGTGAGCTAATCTAAAGTGAGGACTATTTATGCTTTTCTAAGTCCCTTATAAATGACAATTAGAGGCTCTATCAAATGAACTAAAATGATCTAAAATGTTGCTGAATAACAGGAGTGTCAAAATATAACATGAAATCGGATAAAGCAACAACAATATAATAATTTAACTATATAATAGGATGCAATGTTTAAACTGCACAGTAATTTTATTTTAGATGAGGTTGCAAAGATTTATTTTTTATTCGTTTTCATTCAAACGAATAGGAATGAATAATGCCGTTTATTTTCTTTTTCCCTGTTTAGAATTTAACTGAGCCTTTAATTATAATTTATAAGGAATTTATAAGCATAAATAGGCCTCACCGTACTTTAGATTAGGTCACAAAACTGGATGAAATTGAGTTAATAAAGCATTTATTACATATTACACACAAATTAACTAGTATATGCCTGAATAATAAGAATTATAAATGTTAGTTTGAATAGTTTATTAATCATTTACTAACTCATTCTAAATGATCTTAAACAACTAATAATGCTTACATAACTGGTTTGTAAATGTTGCAATACTTAATTTAGTAATGAAAAATGAATCATTTACAAAGTATGAAAGTACAGCTATTAAGCACATTATAAATGTGGTTGTAAGTCTAGAATACTGCATTTGTTGCTGCAGTTATAAACTGCTTACTAACGTTTATTAATGTAGACTTAATGCTTAACAGATATTCAGTTCACTAGATGCTAAAGCTTAATAAATGATTCATAGTGTGTAGTTATTATAAAGTGTTACAGACTTTTGTCTGTTTTTGGTGAAATAAGCTTAATCTAAAGGCCTTCGCCTTTCATTTAAGCCTCTTCTAATACCAATTGATCAACTAGAAGTCAAGTTATTATTTGTTGTTCCTAGAACTTGGACTTTTGTCAGGTAGTGTATTGCCCTATTCCTCATCCGCTGTAATTTGTCTAGCTCAAAAGTAACAATGAACTTGCAATGCCTGAAAAAATGCCAAGTGCTCAGCCATGAGTATAAAACATCTACTTAACCACTTGCTACGCTGCAGGCACACCAAAAAATGTGGTGGTACCATTGTCACGAACAGAAAACCATCTTCAAAACACAAAATTAACAAATTAAGATGTTTTAGCTCTTTCATCATCCATTTAAGCTACAGAAATGGTCACAAGACATTCAAAGTGCTAAAAAGGAACCAAAAACTTTAACACCTTTTTTTGATGGTCCATTTGAGTATTAATAGACTGTCTACTTAATGTCTGTTGATACTGCTGCTAATTAGACATTTAACTGACTATAAAAAAACTTTGCAAGTACATGCCAATTTACACCAACTTACACCAATCCCAACCTAACAGTCTACTTAAAATCTAATGAGAACTAGTTGGCATGTAGTTGCAATGCAACTTAAATTCAACAAACGGACCATCAAAATAAAGTGTGACCAAAACTGTCTAAACATTCTACATGACTTCATTGGCTCAACTGTAATCCTACACAACTCCATGAACAATTTTGTCAAAAAAAAAAGTCAAAAACTACTTGATTTGCCAATGGCTTTCTCCTCAAGTTAGGTTGTGCGTTTACTATGGGGAATACAATGCTTGCTTTCTTGGGCTTTTGACTCTAATAGCAAAAAGTCATTTTTTGAGCACCTTTTTTGAACCACTGAATTCACATGCAATGTTTTGGATGTTTTTGGTCTCAAGAACGTTGTTGTTGATGGGGGCTAAGGGAGCTCTCAGATTTCATTTCAAATATATGAATTTGTCTTTCAAAGATGAACAAAGGTCTCAGGGGATTAGAACATTGTAAGGGTGAGCAATTAATTGCCTAAGAACCAAGAACCTTCAATTTTTTAAAGTGAATTAATCCTTTGAAACCTATTCATAAAGCTGCTGAGACCATCTTTTACTAAGGATTTGTTCCTTAAGCTAAGAGCCTTATTGATGCAGTGAGGACCTCATTGCTACAAATGATGTCAACAGGCTTACTAATTATGCACACAAGTGATTGGCTGAGGTTAAGGGGTCTCGGTCAAAGATTTATTCGTATTTAGAGAGTAGCGCTTGTGTTGCTCTATTCAAAGAAATGTTTAGAAATGAAAACCTGTTCAAATTAAAATTTCCCAGTACTGGGTTGAGGCTGAAAGGGCATCCGCTGTGTAAAACAAATGCTGTAATAATTAGCGATTCATTCCGCTGTTAAATAAGGGACAAAGCTGAAGGAAAATTAATGAATGAATAATTAAACAAATGGTGATTGTCAGGCTCTTGAGCTTGTTCTTCTTGCAAACAGTTAGCGAATATGCATATAAACACTCTTTTAATGAACCAAGTAGAATAATCATTGCTGATAGTAAGACATGTAAATATTGTGACTGTATCCCTGACTAGTTCTACAACAGTCATATTATTCCCACAATTAAAGCAACACCTTTGTAAATCCTAGTCATTATCAAGGGTGTCTACTTGTGTGTCTACTGTAACATTTTCCTGTGCCACATTGTTTAAATAACAAATGCATTTGTGCCCATTTGTTTGCCCATGGGCATGCTGGTCTGAAAAGGAGGTGTGTTAAGGCAAATTTTTTTGCGCTTTGCTATTTTTAGGCAAGTGAAATAGACTGCACCCTTATGCCTCATTCACGCTAGCAGCGACTTTGTAGCTGCCTGTCACTCTGAGTTGGTGCTCCTATTGGCTGTCGCTCAAGAAAGTCGCTCTTCATGTACATAAAGTTGAAGCATTCTCAACTTTGTTGTGTCACTCGACACGCCCACCTGGTCGCCAACGGTTGCTGGCGCTCGCGTAGACTGAGGTCGCTGGAAGTCACTCACTCGCCGTTGAAATGAACCGAACGCGATTTTGAAAACGCGAGGCGCACCGACAAGAAAAAAAAAAAGAAGTGCAATGTGCTTTTTATGTCGCTAGGCAACAACTGAATCAGCTGTGTATTAAACGCGAGTGTTGCTGTTGATATTAATATAATTTTAATTAATTTACACAATTTTAAATAATTTTAATAATATTGTGATATTCAAGATTTGTGAAGTCATACAGAATCAGATAACTCAAAACAGTAACCACTAGTCTCTCCTCTATCTTTAAAAGTCTTCTTAGTCATCTTGACAACACAAACAATGCTGTCACTTCAACAGAAACCCTGCCTCTGCTTTCATTTTGTTGGAGAATGAAAAAGACATGACTGACGCGACACGGTTTTGCGTAAAGTGTTTACTTTTTTCAACTGCGAGCACACGGGGAAAATGCGAGGCGTGCAGGACACATAAGCAGTGCACAAAATGCTCCCGGTTGTTAGTAAATCATTCAAAAAATGCGCCTCTCAACGCAAAAAGTACATTTGGTGTGATCGGCCCCTTAGGCTATGTGTCCACCAATCATTTGCTTGGTAATGTCCTGCCCATCCTCCACTGTGATTTGATGTCTAGCTCAAAAGTGACAATGAGCTTGCAAAGCCTGAAAAAATACCAAGAGCTCAGCCATGACCGCAAAGCAGCCACTTAGCAACTTGTTACGCTTCAGGTGCTCAAATATATGGTGGTACCATTGACAACAGAAAACAAACACTTAAACAGAGAAGAAGAAAAAACGCTTTTTTGGACACGCAACCTTAACTAACCAAATGTTGATCTAACAAAATGTAAAGATGAAAAATCAAAGGATTCAAATGTAAAATATTGTTATTGTCTAAATATAAAAATGTCTTTGTCTTAATGGACAGCCATTGCATGTATCAGAATTACCTGTTTTCAGTAATGACGAATGACATTGGCCAATTATTTGACTAATCGATTAGTTTCCTTGCTGGTGAAGCATACATTTTTTCCACTTACAAACTCCGCCATGTAAATAGTGAATCCACTATGAGGCGAATGCGACTGGCTTTTAAGGCAATGGGAGATTAAACTTTGATTGGTTTAATGCATATTGTGCACAAACACACCCATAACTCATTAAGAGACTAAGGACAGCTATTTTAGACTATGCGTTGGGCTCGCTGACTGATTTTCCCATCCTTAAAATAGCTAAGGAGGATTCAAACATGGCTTAAATGCACCTGCATTGTGCACATTAAACCATAAGCTTGGATCATTAAAATAAAGCCCCAAATGTTTCTAAAATGTTTTCTTTCCAAGGTAGATTGTTTGCAACAGCTATCTTAGGATAGTTTGGGGTTTGAACTTAAGGCTGATTTATACTTCTGTGTGAAGTGCAGAAGTAATAATAGAAGTATGCTACAGCGCAGCCTACACGTGGATGCATAGCCCTCGCCATGGCCATTGGCGACGTTGGCCCCTCCCCTCTCAAAAAATGTAACTACACGTCGCAACGACCGCTTGACGCAGAAGTATAAACCAGGCTTTAGACAGTCCTCTTCACTGCCTACACGGATTTAGGAGCTAGCTTTTTGTGAAATGGACTGACGCACCAATTATTTTAAAGAGTTTCTCCTAAGTCGGCAAGTTAGGAGCTTAAGATGGTTTGTGAATATGAGCCCATTTTTCTAAATCTTTTCTTTGTGTGTGTGTTTGTGTGTTTTTTCATTGACGTTGGAAAGGCAATGCACTTCCAGGTGATCTTTGCAGCTGCTCAGCTGATTGGCTGGTATGATCCCAAGGTCACACGGGTGGAACATGCAGGTTTCGGTGTTGTGCTCGGAGAGGACAAGTAAGTGCACTGATCATTTTAGAAGTCACTTTTGTAGTTTTTCCCACCAGGGTGACTCAGGGGGCTGCAACATGTAATAAACATTATAATAATAATTGTTAATGCTTCATAAATTGATTACTGATCAGTTAAGTTGTTTTGGACAATGTTTTTGGCATAACTTTGAATACATCTAAATGCTTTACTATGAAAGCAATTCTTAATTAATGATTACTTTATTGGACGAATTTAGCAAGGATTGCATTTAATTTAGTAAAGCTCTGCTCGCACTTTGAGATTTCAGCGATGATTCTGTCATCTGAGACAAATTTGGGAAATCTTAAAGGTTTCTGAAATCCTAGGCTAAAGTGGGTGATCAGATTTTTCCTGTGATGAAGTTCTGGCAGTGTCAAAAGATTTCAGACACTTTCCTGCAGCCTGCGATGAGCATCAGTCCAAGAACCAATAGGAGCTTCGAATTTGATAACGCGATTCATGCGACAATTGAAACGACCGTGGGGAAATTTCAAAAAAAAAAATTTTTTCTTCCTGGGTTTATAATTGAGACATGTCGGGTGCAAAATTGCCGCTACAGAATGTTTACGTATGCTTAGAGAAGAAATCATTTCTCTCAGCAGGGTGGGGGTGGGGGTTTCTTTGGTGTTTGGTGCGTCTTCATTGTTGTTCAGTCTGACTTTATGACAGCTGAGATCTTACAGTGTGACATGGGAGCCATGTTCGTGGAGTCTGACATGTTACAATCGTTCAGGATTATAAAAAAATCGCACAGTGTGAGCCGGCCTTAAGAGTGACTGTAAAGCAAAATCACAAATTATTTCGCCTCAGATTTTGAATATACTAAGGCTATTATGGTTTCAACAAAAGTAATAAGCAGCAAACTGCTTTTAACGCTGACAATAAGAAAGATTTTCTGAGCAATTTGGAATGATTTCTGGAGGATCATAGAGAATGAAGACTGTAGTAATGGTAGATGGAAAAAAGCTGCATTCAATCACAGGAATAAATTAGAGTTTAAGATATATTAAAAGCCGAGAAGCATTTTTCATAGTATTAATGTGTTTAATACAATAAATGCAGCCTTGGTGAGCAGAAGAGACTTAAGGCTTTAAAATCTTTAAATGGTGGTTTAATTTTACTGTTATATTGTTGTGCACGCAACTATTGTTCAACAACATATAGAAATACACAATCCTGTGTAAATTATTCTTTTATTTGAAACCTTTTCATTTATTACATTCACACAATCATCGGCCACTTTATTAGGTACCCTACTGGTACTGGGTTGTAACTCATTTTTGCCTTTAGAACTGCCTTAATCCTTTATGGCATAGATTCAACAAGGTACTGGAAATATTCCTCAGAAATTTTGGACCATATTGACATGATAGCAACACACAGTTGCTGCAGATTTGTTGGCTGCACATCCATGATTTGAATTGAAACTGGGTGACTGTGGAGGCCATTTGAGTACAGTGAATTCACTGTTATGTTCAAGAAACGAGTCTGAGATGATTCGCGCTTTATGACGTGATGCGTTATCCTACACTTTGGTCATAAAGTAATGGATATGATCAGCAGCAATACTCTAGTAGGCTGTGGTGTTGACACGATGCTCAGTTGGCACTAATGGACCCAAAGTGTGCTAAGAAAATATCCCTCACACCATTACACCACCACCACCAGCCTGAACCGCTGATACAAGGCAGGATGGATCCATGCTTTCATGTTGTTGACACCAAATTCTGACCCTACCATCCAATTGTTGCAGCAGAAATTAAAACTCATCAGACCAGGCAGCGTTTCTCTAATCTTCTATTATCCAATTTTGGTGAGCCTGTGTGAATTGTAGCTTAAGTTGTCTGTTCTTAGCTGACAGGTGTGGCATTTGGTGTGCTGTTGCCCATCCGCCTCAAGGTTTGACATGTTGTGTGTTCAGAGATGCTCTTCTGCATACCTCGGCTGTAACGAGTGGTTATTTAAGTTACTGTTGCCTTTCTATCAGCTGGCCATTCTCCTCTGACCTCTGGCATCAAAAAGGCACTTGTGCCCACAGAACTGCCACTCACTGGACATTTTCTCTTTTTTGGACCATTCTCGGTTAACCCTAGAGATAGTTGTGCATGAAAATCCCAGTAGATCAGCAGTTTCTGAAATACTCAGATCAGCCTGTCTCGCACCAACAACCATGCCATGTTCAAAGTCACTTAAATCACCTTTCTTACCCATTCTGATGCTGGATTTGAACTGCAGCAGATCATTTTGACTATGTCTAAATGGAATGAGTTGTTGCCATGTGATTGGCTGAATAGAAATTTACGCTAACGAGCAGTCGGACAGGTGTACCTAATAAAGTGGCCGGTGAGTTTAAAGTCACATATTAAACAAAACAAAACAGTTCATACATTGTTTGATGGAGTAAAATCAAGCAAGATGCCCAGGTAGACTGTTAATATTAAACTAATCAAAGAAATAATTGACAAATCAGTTATCATCAAAAATGATTACCAGTTGCAGCCCCAGAGCTCCATGCAGCACAAGTTTTACCTATATTGATGAACGGTGATTGTTTTTGTACTCTTTATTTCTCTGATTCTTATCTAATACATATGAAATGTTTATCCCAGGAAAAAGTTTAAGACTCGTTCAGGAGACACGGTGCGACTGATGGACCTTCTGGAGGAGGGTCTGAAACGATCCATGGACAAACTGAGGGAGAAGGAGAGAGATAAGGTAAAAAAAAAGAAAAGAGGAAACAAGCACATCCTTGCCTGAAAATGTCCGTCTAGCTGGCTTTGTGTGCCTTGATTCAGAATAGATCAGTGGATCTCAAATGAGACCAGATGCGCTAATGACAATTACTGCCTATATTACTCACAACTCCTTTGTGCTCGGAAATGAAGAGCCTCCTAATGCCTCACTCGCTTGATTGATATCTCACAAATGAGCTTCTGACAGTAAAGGAGTTTGAAAGAGGCAATTATATAGTTTCAGACACAAGCAAGCAAAGCAAATGCATTTAGACATTTCGAAGAGATAGACGTCTTTGGAAATATCACACTCACAATGTTTAGTTTACTTAGGTTGTATTATTTATAAAAACACTTCATTTCCCTAAAGCGAATCCGACTTTCGCCAAATGCCTTATTTCTCAGGAACATTGAAAGTAGCATATGCTGCATTAAATTAGGCAGAAAAGTTAAAAAGCGTGTAATCGTGTGCAATGTTCCTGTGAGCATAATCAGTTCGAACCAGCGATGTAGGACAGAGCTAACATTTGATCTGATCTGAAGCTTTTTTTTTTCTCATTAAAGCACTCTTTAACACTAGTTATCTGTTCATTTTACTTTAATTGCTTGCTATCCTGTGCAAAATCCAATATGATTGTGTGAAGTGGGTCACATCTACTGATGCTCAAAAGCGAAGTAGAATAATTTTAGTAGAATTTTGTGAAAATGTTCCCCAGATTTTGAAAATGAGCCGATTTAGTTCATTATCAAGGTCAACACATTTAGTCACAGAAAGCTGCTTTGTTTTTGGTTTCTTTGCAGAGGTGGGTAGAGTAATCTAAAACTATGATAAAATGCATGAAGGGAAACGGCAAAATGATCCTTCCATCTGTTCATGTAAATGGAATCGCATGTAAATTCCTAACTGTCATTTTTTTATTTGTTTTTTTTAGTTTACTAATGTAGTTTCATAGTTGGTTTATGTCTTTAAGTGTTTTTGAGTTTCCGATTAGCACATGCAGGCTGATGTACAAATCATTTAACCCCTTAAAGGGATGTTCAGAACGATCGTTCCAAAATATCGGCCGATGATCACATTTCATGACTCGATCGGTACTCGTTAGGGGTGTCACAAGATCTCTTGAGATTAAATCGTGATGAGATTCGTCGTCGAGGTGAAAAGTTGTCTTGTAAGTTGAGATGTTATCATGATGGAGCGTGTGGGTGAAATTAGCATTGAAGTTGAAGTGATGTCACTCGGGTGGGCGGGCTGTTATTCATGTCCAAGCAGAGGCTGCAGCTACTGCAGCCACACAAATGAACCATAGATATTACCACATGATGGAATATTACTTTAGATGTGCTAAAAGTTGCATTATTGAAGTGCAGTACAGATATGTAAACACCACAATCAAACTATTATCGTGTAGGAATTTTAGCAGGATTTTGTGACAGGACAGTCCACACAGCTGTTTGACACTATATTCTCTGCACCTACACACATCTCTAAGCGCACACATATGCTGAACTGCTGGAGACTCAACACACCTGCCTTAATCATTAACAAACACGTTTCTGCTGCACGGGAAAAGCTAATTTTTTTTTTCATGGTTAAAGTGACCAAATTCTACACAAGGACTAAAACAAGCTTTATATTGTCATGTAGCACAAGTATTTAAGCATGTCCACGAGACAGAAAGAAAGCGCAATATGCGTAATCAGGCCACGAAAGTGACAGTGGAAACACAACTGGCCCTGGCTTGCCCTGGCACGCTCGCTTTCATCATTACCATTAATAAACAACAAACAACTAAATTAAAACTCTGACAGAAATTAGAATACATGGCTTTGAGAATAAGTTTTTTTTTTTTTTTACATTTTTTTTAAATATTGTAAAAGGTGCAATATTAACCCAATTAAACCAAAAACCGTGATCACAAAACCTTGATAAAATTTCATGAACCGACCCCCAGTATTAACCCATATTTACCTGTTTCAGGTTAAATGCTTAGCTTACATCTGTTGTCTTTGACCTGACTAATGGCCAAGAAAGTCATACCTCCCTGACTCATTATCCCTCCTTTCTGCTCCATGCTTAGTCAAAATAAGATCATCATCATATAAACTTTAGTTTTGTCGACTTGCAAAACTCGCTGCATGCCGACACCTCTGCATAAAAGTTACACCAGTTACTCCGGTTTCACAGCACGTATTTTATCAGCGTGACTGTACACAACTGGGATTCACACCGGGAGCAGAGCAGCGTGTGAGGCACGCGGGAATTGTTTTCTGTGTGCATGCATCAGATTCGTTTCATCAGCGTTGTTTTGGTTGCACATAGAGAGTAACAAGCTTGCACATGCAAAAGACACTAAATGTGAGCGGCCCCTTACGTCTTTATTCTGGGATTAACACTCTAAATCAATATACTTGCATGAAGTAAATAGTGTCTCAAAGCTTTTACTGGGGCTCTTTTTTTTTCCCCCGTCACTGTCTCCCCCTGCCGCCCCCCAGCAAGATGCTGCCCTGGGCGAGTTCCCATATGGCCTATGCCTAAATTGGCCACTGCACGCACCTGTGTGAAACGCACTCAGAATTGTATAATGTTTTGAGGTTATCGTGTGGTGGGGGAGAGTAGAGGGTGCCCTGGTTTTGTTCACAGGGGTACAGGTGATCGCGGAAGAGATGTGTTGTGATACTAGTAATTGTAGTTTGTTATTTCCAACCTGTTCTTCTGTGTAAGAGTATAAATGTGTTACATGATGTGAGTATCGATGTGTTACAGGTGCTGACTCCAGAGGAGCTGGAAAAGGCTCAGCGTGCCGTGGCTTTTGGCTGTATTAAATATGCAGATCTTTCCCACAACCGCATCAATGATTACGTCTTTTCATTTGACAAGATGCTGGACGACAGGGGCAACACTGCTGCCTACCTCCTCTATGCCTTTACACGCATCAGGTGAGACCCACATCAAATGGGTATTGATCTACGTAAATGATGTATCTCTTATTTTTCCTTTATTTTAACATTTAACATTCCATTAACATTTATTTTTATAGCACTTAAATACAGATTGCTATTGGATAAGATGTAATCTTAAGTGTTGAGTAAGTTACTTTAAAAAAGTAATAGATTAAAAATTACTGATTGCTACTAGAAAATTGTAATCTGGTTACATTACTAATTACTTCATGTAAAAAGTAATCAGATTACTAATTACTTTACTTTGCAGTTTATTTTAAAACATATAAAATATACTAATAAAAATGTTAAATTCGTTAATTTAACATTCACTGAAAAACTTTATAATGGGTTGATCACAGCAGATTGACTTAGTCAAAATACTTAAAGAGTTCACCCAAAACTTAAAATTCTCTCATAATTCACTAGTTCCAATCCTGTTTGTCTTTTTTTTTACACACAAAAAAAAACATTTAAAAGAAAACTGGATACCTGTTGCTATTGACATCCATAGTATGAAAAAACACTGCAGTGTTTGGGTGTTTTGTGTTTGTCTGAGGTAATTAGTCTACCTAAATGTATACAGTATATTCCAAAGAATGAAGCTGATCAGTCTCTGGCTAGGCCACTTAAGGACATTCACCGAGTTGTTGTGGAGCCACTCCATTGATATTTTGGTGGTGTGCTTTGGGTCATTGTCCTGCTGGAAGACAAACCGTCGCCCCGGTCTAAGGCCAAGAGCACTCTGAAGCAGGTTTTCATTCAGGATGTCTCTGTACATTGCTGCACTCATCTTTCCCTCTATCTTGACTAGTCTTCCAGTTCCTTCTGCTGATAAACATCCCCACATCATGATGCTGCCACCACCATGCTTCACTCTAGGGATGGTATTAACCTGGTGATGAGCAGTTCCTGGTTTTCTCCAAACGTAACGCCTGGCATTCACTCCATAAGACCAGCAAATTTAGTTTGTTATGGTCTGAGAGTCTTTCAGATGCCTTTTGGCAAATTCCAGGCAGGAATGCTATGTGCCTTTTACTAAGGAGTGGCTTCCGTCTGGCCACTCTACCATACAGGCCTGATTGGTGGATTGCTGCACAGATGGTTGTCCTTTTGCAAGGTTCTCCTTTATCGGCCTCTTTCCGGCCAGCCAGCTCTAGGTAGAGTCCTGGTTGCAAACATCTTCCACTTACGCATGATAGAGGCCACTGTGTTCATTGGAATTTTTAAGGGCAGCAGAAATTTTTCTGTAACCTTCCCCAGCCTTGTGCCTTAAGAAAATCCTGTCTCGGAGGTCTACAGACAATTCCTTTGTCTTCATGCTTGGTTTGTGCTTAGACATGCACAGTCAACCCTGGGACCTTATATAGACAGGTGTATGCCTTTTCAAATCATGTCCAATCAACTGAATTTACCACAGGTGAACTCCAACTAAGCTGCTGACATCTCAAGAATGATCAGTGGAAACAGAATGTACCTGAGCTCAATTTAGAGCTTCATGGCAAAGGCTGTGAATACTTCTGTACTTCTGTATCTAAATTTTTCAGGTTTTTTATTTTGAATAAATTTGCAACAATTAAATTCTTTTTTTCACATTATCATTATGGGGTAATGTGTGTAGAATTTTGAGGAAATAAATTTATTTAATCCATTTTGGAATAAGGCTGTAACATAAAAAAAATGTGGAAAAAGTGAAGCACTGTGAATACTTTCTGGATGCACTGTATAGGCAGAGTGCATGTACACAATGCCAGAGTACCCATATTTAACAGTTGTCTAAAGTGAAAGTACGTGAGAGCAGCCAAAATTAACACGCTGTCATCATTACCATTAATCAACAACAAACGACTGAATTACAACTCTAAAACTGAAATTAGGATACATGGCCTTAAGAATGTTATGTCATGTCATTTTCATCCGCTTATCCGGGGCTGGGTCGTGGGGGCAGAAGTCTTAGGAGAGAACTCCAGACTTCCCACTCCCTAGACACTTCCTCCAGTTCCTCCAGGGGGGATCCTGAGGTTTTCCGAGGCCAGCCGAGAGACATAGTCCCTCCAGCTTGTCCTAGGTCTTCCCTGAGGCCACGACCCAGTGGGACATGCCTGTGTTTTTTAATACTGTGAAAGGTAAAATTTTAACCAAGTTAAACCAAAAACTGTGACCTTGATAAAATCCGAACCCACAATCTTGGAACCAACCCTCAGTATTAACCCATATTTACCTTACATTAGCTTTTTAAGTTATTATTTTTAATTCCCTTTCTCAGAAATGATATGATTATGTAGGTCTGTGCTGGAAATGTAGGCCTGATTGATTCCCACAAGGGTGGTGGGAAACAGTTCACCAACACTGCCGGCTCTTCCAGTTCATTCTCACGGGTTGTTGGTCATTTGTTCTCTTGGCAGTTTAAACTGTGTTGCTGTGAGGAAACCGTGTGTGTAGGTCTCGGGGGGGCTTTGTGTTTGTGTGCACATGAATGAATGCGTGCATCTGCTGTGCAGTCAGAGTGTGTTTTTCTGGCTGATATGTGTATGTTTGTGACAGACCTACTTCGGTTGTTGCCTGAGTGGATGCTCAGCACAAGTACTCTCTTATTTTTCACTCTTTGTCGCCTTGTGTTAGCTCTTCTGTCTCAGCAGGGCTGTTGACCTCATGTCAGGAGCTTAGGGTACCACAATCCCTCTGGTCTTATGGCTCTCATGCATTTGGAGAGCTTCTATGGGCTGTTCAAAACAATTGGTTACAGAAAATCATATTTAGGGGGAAGTGTAGGTGGAAATCAGAGCCAGTGACAGGACAAGGAGCCAAAAAATAATAATTATTGGACACGGCAGCAGTTGGTGGGGATTTCAGTGCTTTGTTTTTCAGAATGACTGTTCCTATTTACTATGACCTTTTATGTGAAGCTGCTTTGACACAATCTACATTGTATAAGCGCTATACAAATAAAGGTGAATTGAATTGAATTGAATGACAGAACTTGATCCTCTAGTTCACTGGCAAAAAGGGCTTTTAGACGCTAAGTAGTGTTTTTTTGCTCATGACGTTTTTCTTTTTTATGAATTTCTTTCCATTGTGCACTTTTCATTTTTATGTGGCTGCATTAATCTCTTAATCGCTACACTGCAAAAAAAAACTTCTTACTTGGGGGTTTTGTGTCTTTTCTAGTCCAAATATCAAACACTTTATAATAACTACACACTATGAATCATCTATTAAGCATTTGCAAATAGTGGATTTATTATTTGTTAAGCATTAACTCTACATTACTAGACATTAGTAAGCAGTATATAACGGCAGATACAAATGCTGTATTCTTGATGTTTAAGCACATATATAACGGGTTTAATAATTGTACTTCAAATCGATGTCATCGATTAATTTTACATGACTGAATTAAGTTTCGCATTATTTACAAACCATTTGTATTTAAGAGTAGTTAGGGGTTTTTAAGATCATCCAGAGTTGGTTAATGATTAATAAACTATTGAAATGAACATTTTTATCTCATTATTCAGGCATATAGTAATAGATAATTTGTATGTTAATAAATGCTTTAATTCAACTTCATCCAGTTTTATGTCCTAATCTAAAGTGAGGACTATTAATGCTTTTATAAATCCCTTATAAATGACAATTAAAGGCTCTATCAAATGAACAATACATCTTTGCAAGCTTATCCAAAAAGTAAAATACTGTAAAGTTCAAGCATTGCTGGATAACAGGAGTGTCAAAATATAACATATAATTGGATGAAACAACAACATATTAATTTAACAATATATTATGATATAACATTTTAATGTTATCCAGCGATGTTTAAACGCACAGTCATTTTATTTTAGTTAAGATTGCTAAGATTTAGTTTTGTTTTATTTGTGTTAGGCTCAAAATAACCGATTAACCGTTAACCGAAAGGGTGCGTTTTTGACCAATTAATGGTATCAGTTAAACGATAAAAAATATATAATTTTATTTAATATATATTTTTATTTAATATATAATAGAGAAGGGCATTTTTGAATGGTTTACTAATGGCTGCGAGTGTTTTGCGCACTGCTTATGCGCCCTGCGCACTTCACGTTATGCCGTTGCGTGCTGTGTGCTTGCGGTTGAAATAAAACTCAACCCTGAGCGGAAAAGCGCGTTATGTCTTTTTCATTCTTCAATCAGATGAAAGCAGAGACACAATTTCCATTGAGGTGACAGCAGTGTTTGTGTTGTCAAGACGACTGATAACTTTTAATGATGGAGGAGATACTAGTGGTCGCTGTTTCAAGTTATCCAGAGCTGTATGACTTTACTAATCTTGAATATCACAATGTTATTAAATATTTCAATTATAACAACATGGACAGCAACACGCACAATAGACCAGCTGATTCAGTCGTTTCTATAGTGACATAAAAAAGAGCACCGCGTTTCTTTTTTTCTTGTCAACATAAGACAGTGAGGTGTGACTCGCGTTTTTGGAACAGAAAATCGCAATCTGTGTGATCGGCCCCTAAATGTGCAACAAATATTTGTCAACTCTCGGGACGGTAACATGTGCAACCACACGTGCCTACAGACGTATTTTGTCAAAGAAGCAAAATGAAAGAAGAATATTTCTGGTCACAGTTTTACACAGATGAGTTGACACAGGGCTGATGCTGATTGCCTCTGTCCTGCCTGGAGCCGCATCATATACTCAACAAATAGGCTATTGATGATTTACTGTACAACCAACAAACCAACCTTTTTTTCCTTTTGGACAAAACAGTTATTAATAGTTTTTATATTATCAAATTTTTTAAATAGCCTACATAATCTACAAATCAAACAAACGACAAATGATTTTTGCATAATGATAACTCTGCAACATATGAGCATTAAGGATCACACGCAGCATGCACACATGAACCGCGAGTGAGACGGAGGAAATAAGTCATTATGGCAATCTTTAAACTAATGACTTCTATTAAAAATGTTGAAACGGGGTTTGTGATATGAGAATAACAGTGGAACATTAAGTAAATGCATATTCTCTGTGGAGCGATTGATTTAAGGTAGCCTGATATTTTTATTTGACGGAAGAAAAAAAACATGCCTATGGAAAAAAAACTGCCTATGCCGTTTCCTAAGGTTCAGTCAGTGTTTTCGTTTTGTAATCTAAATTTGTTTTTTAAGTGAAAACATCTAGGGCAGGTCTGTTTATTTTGTTTAGTTTATTCTTTTTTTCTATGCTTCTATAACAGAATGAATAATGTAATTTTTTATTTTTTTCTGTTTAGAATATAACTGACCCTTTAACTGTCATTTATTATGGATTTACAAAGCATAAATAGATGTCACTTTAGATCAGGTCACAAAACTGTATGAAGTTGAGTTAATAAAGCAATATTAACATGCAAAGTAACTATTAATATATACCTGAATAATAAGATATATAAATGTTGATTTGAATAGTTTATTAATCATTTACTTGCGCATTCTGATTTAGTAATGAAAAATAAATCATTAACACAGAATGAAAATACAAT
This sequence comes from Danio aesculapii, assembly GCF_903798145.1. Classification (NCBI taxonomy): domain Eukaryota; kingdom Metazoa; phylum Chordata; class Actinopteri; order Cypriniformes; family Danionidae; genus Danio; species Danio aesculapii. The sequence continues at coordinate 7,534,773 of NC_079455.1, forward strand.
CATTAAGCACATTATATGTGTGCTTATAAGTCAAGATTAGAGCATTTGGATCTGCAGTTATAAACTGCTTACTAACATCTGTTAATGTAGAGTTAATGCTTAACAGGTAATGAATTCACTATTTGCTAATGCTTAATAAATGAGACATAGTGTGTAGTTATTATAAATTGTTACCAAAGATCCTGAAATTTAGAAGCATTTAAGGCAAGTAAAAAAATTGATTTGTTTTCAGAAAAAATAAGTTCAAATGAAGTGTGTTTTTTCCTTAAAACAAGTATAATAGTTTGCCATTGGGGTAAACAAAATAATCTCAAAGCAGGTTTATTTTGCTTGCCCCACTGGCAGATTATTTAGCTTATTTTATTGCAAATCTTTTCAAAATTCTTGTTTTCTTTTTAAATAATAAATAAATAAAATAAAGAGGGGCCAAATGGTGGGGCTGTGGGTGGCCCAATCGCCTCACAGCAAGAAGGTTGCTGGTTCAAACCCCGGCTGGGCCTTTTTACATTTCTGTCTGGAGTTTGCATGTTCTCCCTACGTTTGTGTGGTTTTCCTGCGGGTGCTCCGGTTTCCACCACAAGTCCAAAATCATGTTATGTAGGTGAATTGGGTAAGCTAAATTGTCCGTAGTGTATGAGTGTGTATAGGTGTTTCCCAGTGATGGGTTGAAGGTGGAAGGGCATCCACTGTGTATAACATATGCTGGATAAGTTGGCGGTTCATTCCGCTGTGGCTAAGGGATTAAGCCGAAAAGAAAATGAATGAATGAATAAAATAAAGAGATTTTTTTGCTTGTCTACACTGTAAAAAGTGATCAGTTACTTAAAGTTAGTAAGCCCATTGAAATATAATTGGCTGAACTGGCAGTGGGCGGCTTAAAAGAACCAAAACAAAGACAGCGTTCTGGCACGGAAACGCCCATTTTCAAAGCAGAATAACTGACTTCAGCATTGTTTTTCAGATAAACAAGAATGTCCACTTGGCATGTTTCTTAAATATCTGCAAACATATTATGGTAATTTTATGCTTTAGAAGTGTCAAAAACTTACATACAGCACATTGATTAACTCTGGTGAAAAACAAAAAATATTGAATTGTTTTAAATAAGATAGAAAAACATTAAATTCATAATTTCAAAATTGTAAATTAGCATAATACTGGTTTGTTGTCAGTGGCTCCTAGCTCAATTTGTTCTCTCAAATTCCTCAAATTGAAAATGCCGAAATGAGATTCCTATTATCTCCTATAACACACGGTTTTCTTCTGTTTATCTCCAGGTCTATAGCTAGACTGGCGAACATCCAGGAAGCCGCTCTTCGCAAAGCTGCCGAGACCACAGATGTATTACTGGACCATGAGAAGGAGTGGAAACTGGGTAAATGCATCCTGCGCTTCCCTGAGATTCTGCAGAAGATCACAGACGACCTGCTGCTCCACATGCTGTGCGACTACCTGTATGAGCTAGCCACCACCTTCACCGAGTTCTACGACAGCTGCTATTGCGTGGAGAAGGACCGGCAGACAGGTGGGTTCCTTAACGGAGCATGATTCTGAAGTTATTAGTGTTCACTGTGAGCAGGATATACATTACCACTTAAAAGATTCAGGACAATGGGTCTCATTAACTAATAACTGCATACATTTTTGGATTTTATAAGCACATTCGAGCTTCTTACAAAAACTTTTCGCTAAATCACAACATATGCATACACACATGATCTGGTTCTTAACACTGGAACTACCAGAATTAATAAAATAACTACTAGAATTACCATATTGGTAATTCTAACCGTTCTCATATAAGACGTCATATTGTCATGTCATATTTACATTCAAAGCTTTTATTGAGATATTAAAATTGATCTTTGAATGTCTGTCATCATATTTAATTAATCCATCACCATAAAAATACAATCTTTTTGCCTAAAAATGTGTAGTTAGGCTACATTAGACCACCCACGAATGTCCACGACACATTATACTTTTTTTCAGGCAAGGGAGAAGGCTTTTTCACGGCGCTGAGTATGCTATTTTAAAAGACATATCTGAAGTAAAGTTATGTTTTTGGTAACAGAAAGTTATGTTTTTGATAGCAGGAACTTGCTAGGTTACAGAGGCACGCATATTCCAAGTCACGGGGAAAAGTATCAGACAACTGATATAATTTGTAATAACTTTGTAGAAATAATCATTACTCTTTTGTGTTTTGCAATAAATAAAATATAATAAAATGTAATAAAATATCAATGTTAGCAGGAAATAAACGCATATTTAGAAAATATCAGGGAATTGTAGATGTTTTTTTTTTTTCAACAAAATTTATAAATTGCAAAAATTAAAAACTTAAATTTGTTCTTTTGTTAGTGAATTTAGAGTCTTCTAAATGAGCGCCTGTGTGCATGAGGTTAGTAATTTACATAATACATGGCCAAACCAGCTCCATATAAGGGCTTTTTACAAAGCATGACTTGTCCAGAGAAAGACAAATATGGCACTGAAACAAAAGACAAAAAAAAAAAAGAGTTTTATCAATAGCAAATGTGAGGTTTGCTGTTGAACGTGGAAGCCAGAAAAAAATTTGCTGTTTCAAAAAACTTGCATAAAATCAAAAAGAACTTTTCTGGACAATCTAAAGTGACTGAAAAGCCAATCCCAGAGCATGTGTCACAATGTCTTCAAGCAGTACCAAGTTTGCTTCCAAACACAAGGTGCATACGCGTTTTGTGAATTGAGACCCAATTTTTTATTACCTTTTAGCAGAGGCCAGTTCTGTTAACAACGCTGCAATCATTTGATCAAAATGCAATAAAAACTTAAAAATTGCTAAATATTATTACAATTTTCAGCAGTTGGTTTCTTATTAGAAGCGGAAATAAGGAATTGAAATGCATTTATTTCACTCAAATGTTTCAAAAAGTTAATTGCACTTAATAGAAACAAGTGACATGAACTTAAAGTTCTATTCAATTAAGGTGAACTTAAAATGACTGGGTAGAAGTAAATGTCTAGTTACCAGCATGCTTAGCATTTTTATACTGCAGTGGTGCTCAAGCCTGTTCCTGGAGATCGACCTTCCTGCAAAGTTCAGCTCCAGTCCTGATCAAACACACCTGAAAAATTAATTAGGACCTGAACAGCACTTAATAATTACAGGCAGGTGTGTTTGATATGGGTTGCAACTGAAATCTGCAGAGGGTCGATCTCCAGGAACAGGGTTGGTCACCTCTGGTATACTGCATGCATACTGTATAAGGAAAATAATGCTACATATTCCAATTCACATACAGTCTATCCTAAACAGTATTTGAAAATACAATTAGTATTTCTCTAATTATAGTATTTTGAAACGAGTATTCTAAATTACTGGGATAATGTGCTGTTTTCAATGCAATCTCATGGCAATTCATATATTTTTGATTAAATGGCTAGTTTGTATCAATTTGTACATTTGAATAAAATTTGCTCAATCCCCAATCACGGTTTGACACCTCCTTTACACAAATTAAGTCATATAAATTTGTACAAATTAGCCACTTTTCTGACAATATGTAAAATAGTTCCTTTCCTTGAGATCTGGCTCATTACTTTTATTTAAATTTGAAGTACAGATCAACGTCTAACTGCTAATATTGCCCACAGTGTGATGTGACTTTGATTAGAAGTACAAACACGAAGAAGTACAAACACGAGTTAAAGTGTTACCAAACTACAAATATGGCAAACTGGTGAAACCGACAGTTAATGGTAATGGTGTTTGAATGATTGTTAATTGATATCTAACATATACAGTATTGTTCAAAATAATAGCAGTACAATGTGACTAACCAAAATAATCCAAGTTTTTAGTATATTTTTATTGATACATGGCAAACAAGTTACCAGTAGGTGCAGTAGATTCTCAGAAAACAAACAAGACCCAGCATTCATGATATGCAAGCTCTTAAGGCTGTGCAATTGGGCTATTAGTTGAAAGGGGTGTGTTAAAAAAAGTAGCAGTGTGGCGTTTAATCAGTGAGGTCATCAATTTTGTGAAAAAAACAGGTGTGAATCAGGTGTGGCCTGCACTTGTTGAACATGCATTTGAAAGCCTTAGGCAAATGGTCGTTCAAGACATTGTTCAGAAGAATAGCGTACTTTGATTAAAAAGTTGATTGGAGAGGGGAAAACCTATAAAGAGGTGCAAAAATTATGGACTGTTCAGCTAAAATGATCTCCAATGCTTTAAAATGGAGGGCAAAACCAGAGAGACGTGGAAGAAAACGGAAGACAACCAACAACATGGCTCGAAGAATAACCAGAATGGCAAAGGCTCAGCCAATGATCACCTCCAGGATGATCAAAAACAGTCTGGAGTTACCTGTAGGTACTCTGACAGTTAGAAGACGTCTGTGTGAACCTGATCTATTTTTCTAGAATCCCTTGCAAAGTCCCTCTGTTTAAAAAAAGGCATGTGCAGAAGAGGTTACAATTTGTCAAAGAACACATCAACTGGCCTAAACAGAAATGGAGGAACATTTTGTGGACTGATGAGAGTAAAATTGTCCTTTTTGGGTCCAAGGGCTACAGTTTGTGAGACAACCTCCAAAATCTGAATTCAAGCCACAGTACACAGTGAAAACAGTGAAGCATGGTGGTGCAAGCATCACGATATGGGCATGTTTCTCCTACTATGGTGTTGGGTCTATTTATTGCATACTAGGGATCATGGCTCAGTTTGCATATGTCAAAATACTTGAAGAGGTCATGTTGCCTTATGCTGAAGAGGACATGCCCTTGAAATGGTTGTTTCTACAAGAAAATGGCCCCAAACACACTAGTGAATGAGCAAAGTCTTTGTTCCAAACCAACAAAATTAATGTTATGGAGTGGCCAGCCCAATCTCCTGACCCTAATCCAATCGAGAACTTGTGGTGTGATATAAAAAAATGCTGTTTCTGAAGCAAAACCAAGAAATGTAAATGAACTGGGGAATGTTGTTAAAGAATCATGGAGTGGAAAAACAGCTGAAAGGTGCCACAAGTTGGTTGACTCAATGCCACACAGATGTGAAGAAGTTATCAAAAACTGAGGTTGTATAACTAAATAGTAGTTTAGTGATTCTCAGGATTCCAAAATCCTAGAAACACAAATGTTTGTACAAAATAGTTTTGAATTTTTACAGCCAAGGCTGACACTGCTTTTTTTTTAACGCACCCCTTTCAACTAATTGCCCCATTGCACAGCCTTAAGAGCTTGCATATCATGAATGCTGGGTCTTGTTTGTTTTCTGAGAATCTACTGCACCTATTGGTAACTTGTTTGCCAGGTATCAATAAAAAATATACTAAAAACTTGGATTATTTTGGTCAGTCACATTGTACTGCTAATATTTTAAATAATATTATATATCTCAGTGGTGTAGTGCTAAAAAAAAAGGTGGTGTACTATTAACCACCCAACCCGCCCATGCTGTATTATAATTTTATCTGAACGTTTCAGCGAGACATCATTCAGTTGACTTCGAAAAACAAATTAAGATGAGTTAAAAAAACATTTGGTATACAGTTAAAGGGGATGTGAATACACGTAAATTAGGAAAGTCTAATCAGCAGAACAGGTGAGTATACTGAGGGTATACGCAATTATTGATCCTCAGAAGTCGTAATACCCAAACAGCTAGTGGCATACTGAGTATACGTGCGTATAGCCCCGACTACACCACTGTGATATATATATAATTTACTGCATTATATTTCAACTGCAACTGCTGAACTTTTATAAAGGCGTTTTTGGTCATTAACTTAATGCATAATTGTGCAAATTTCTCTGCATGAAAGATCTACAAATGGCAGATTAACATGCTACAGCATCTCTAATATAAAAGAAAATTAAATATGAAAGAAATGTGATGACGTGCAAGAGGATTGACAGGGCATGTAATTAAGCAACGTAATAGTCTTTTAGTGTGGAAGTAATATCACCCAAAGCTTGCATATTCTTCTGTTACACTCTTAAAATGATGAGCAATCCAAAAAAAATTACGTTTTACCATTTTTTTAATCTTTTTTTAAGATCTCTGGGTGTAGCGGGAAAACTTTAGGCTTAGCTCAACATAAATAATTTAATCAGATTAGACCATAATTATTTCCTAGCCATATTGGCCTAGAAAATAGCAACTTTTCATTTTACGTCAGTCTTAGTACAGAGCGTCATGCATTAAATAGGAAATTTATTGAAAATCGTTTTGATGTTTTTGTTTCTAAGCGGGATTCAAATGGTCTAATCTGATTCAATGATTTATGCTAAGCTAAAAGTTGCTCCCACCAGACCTATAAATGGGCTGAATGCATTTAAAAATGGTAAAACTTAACTGTTTAACTCTAGGCGACTTATAAAATGAGCCTATTTCCAAAAAAATTAGGCTGTTCCTTAACTGTGTTCCATCCCACTCATCACAAGTATCTTGTTGTAGTACAAAATACAAATGTAAAGTTTCACTAACTTAAAAAAATAGTTTGCAGCAATGAGTTGTTACAAAGGTTTTGAGTAATCTGAACTGTCTTACATTGTGAATGTAGTTTAAAATGAAACGTTTTTCTGTGATTTAAAGCAAAATTTTCACCATCATTACTCCAGTCTTAAGTGTCACATTATCCTTTAAAAACTCTAATATGAGGATTTGCTGCTTAAAATAACATTTATTATTACTATCAGTGTTAAACATTTGGGCTGCATTTTATTTTTGTGGAAACTGTGATTCAGTACCATTTAAATTTTTATTACTGTTTCCCCATAAAACACACATTAAATTATTTGAATGAATGTGAAGACATTGACTTATTTTTAATTTTGCTAAATTCTAATATATTTTGTGGTTTTGAACTTTTCAACAAACAAGCAAAACACCAAATTATGAAGCAGAAAAAAATATTTCAGCATGGAAAATTATCCAATCTTTATTAATGACTGAGTACCAAAAGTAATTGTTCAAAATAGAAACTGAACGAGCAGTGTCTGTGATACTTAAAGGGCCGTTCACATATCGCGTCTATAAGGGCATGGAAAACGTGAGGCACACTGCTTCCCTTATCTTTCGCCCTTATCTTTCGCCCTGTCTGTCATTGCTAGACAACCATCAACTGCTTTCTCAGAGGATGACAAACTGACAAACCATTGCTGCAGCTCTGATACAAGTTTTATTCATGGAGAAAATTAAAAAGTGTGTTTGGTTACTCTGTGTTTGTTTAAGGTAATTAGTCTACCGTTAATATTATATTCCATACTTCACACTAATGGCCCGTTTCCACTGAGTGGTACGATTCGATTCAGCACACTTCTGTGGACGTTTCCACTGTAAAAGGGTACCTAAAAGTGAACCGTACCGTACCACTTTTTGGTCACCCTTTGCGAAGGGTACCTAGCATGAAAAAAGGGTACCAAAAGGCGGAGCAATATGCACAGCTGAACGCTATTGGTTTACACAGATACGTCATTCGCAGAACCAGGAGAATGAAAACAAAGGAACCACCATTTTTAAAAACACAGCTAAGACATTACACTGTAATAATATATACAGTTAAAGTCAGAATTATTAGCCCCCTTTTGCTTTTTCAAATATTTCCCAAATGATGTTTAATGGATAATGCCTGATAATATTTTTTCTTTTGGAGAAAGTCTTATTTGTTTTATTTAGGCTGGAATAAAAGCAGATAAAAATTTTTAAACACCATTTTAAGGTCATAACTATTAGCCCCTTTTAGCTATTTTTTTTTCCGATAGTCTACAGAACAAACCATCGTTATACAATAACTTGCCTAATTACCCTAACCTGCCTAGCTAACCTAATTAAGCCATTAAATGTCACTTTAATCTGTATAAAAGTGTCTTGAAAAATATCTAGTAAAATATAATTTACTGTCATCATGGCAAAGATAATATAAATCATTAGAAATGTGTTATTAAAACTATTATGTTTAGAAATGTGTTGATAAAATTCTCTTTCCGTTAAACAGAAATTAGGAAAAAATAAACAGGGGGGCTAATAATTCAGGGGGGCTAATAATTCTGACTTCAACTGTACATATAATAACAAGCTAGTATGGTCAACCCGAGCTCAAATAAACCTTGTCGTCGAACAACACAAAACCAAGAAGAACAAAATCTGCCATGTCCTGTTGTTGTTTTAGAGCTCGCCTTGCGTCTATATTTGAAATTAATTAACTTCTTGAGCTCATACAGTATTAATAAGGTGCATGTGATTATTAAAGCGTTTCTGATATCCGATCCTTTCAGAAAGGGACTTACGCGAGAGTGAAGCGCGAAAAATCAAAGGAGAAGCTGGAAAAAACAGCAGGAAAGGATGCTTTCTGCAACATAAAATATGAACAATCTGCCATATTTAACTATTATCATCACCTTTTGGACTATTATGAACTCGGAATGACGGAATTACTTTCTAACAAAAGGTTACACGTGCTGCTGTAGATTAAAGACGCTTATGAGAGGTCAGCTCTGACTGTGGGCTATATTTAGTGTTGTTTTTGAACCCTAATAAGGACTAAATGTATGTTGTGTGTAGTTTTTCTGTAATTAGTAACATATTGGTGACTGTAAGGGTCTGTATGTGTTCATATATGTTCATTTATTTATTTTATATAATTGCTATAAATTATTGATCATTGATCTGCAGTTATAATCAAATCCTGTTCATGGAAAGATAAGTAATGAACATTTGTACACAAGTATTTATGTGTATAAAGCATCTGTTTTGTGACAAGTGCTTCTCATACAGCATGATATGTGAACGATCCATACAGCTTCACTGTGACATTTCCTTGAGTAAAAATGACCTCGTCTGAAACTTTCTGTCGTACACTATGCCCACCAAAAGTGTATACTTTTGGCAGTGGAATTGCAAGCTTGATAAAGGTGACCCATACCGACCCGTACCGTACTGTACTGTACCACTCATTAGCCATTAGTTTAAAAACATCCTAGACTTTTGACCTCTAGTGTATGCCACACGTTCATTGACAGTGATGGCTTAAAATAAGTGAAGCTGACCCAGAATTTATCCCTTATCAAGAAAGAAAAACATACTCAGTGCCCAAAATCTTTAATGGTTATGAGGTTTTAATGGTTAATTAAATACATTCAGAGAGTGTATAGCTTTTGCAGATGTGTCAGGACGGTAATTGTTCCAGAAATATATTTAGTTTCATCTCGCTGTCCAAACTTTTACTGTAATGAAAGATGTTAATAACTTTAATAACATTTGTTTTTCACAGTTACAATCTTTTAACAATAATGGAAATTGAATCTGGGACAATAGCAAATTAAAAGTATATGTATTTTTCCCCTTGCCATTTGGATTACCTCATTAAAATCTAGTTACTTAGGCACTGATGAAGCTACTGTCTCTTGAATGGTACAGCTCATTTAGTCTTTTAATATAGACTAATGGAAGTGAGTTGTACTGAAGAAGCTCAAAAAGGCTTTGCTGCCTATGGGACTTAATATTTTTTTTTTGTTTTAAGCAGAGTGATTTAAAAGCTCATGGAATTAAAGGTAATTTCTGCACCACTAATGGCAACAAATGCAAAAATAATACTGAGTTTTTTCAAAGTTTCATAACACTGCCTTATAGGTTACTTATGCATCTCATATTAAATCATAGGGAAAACAAAAGTATATCAGAGAAAACATCTTAAAAGGCTGTTCATTCATTCATTTTTCATTCATTCATTCGGCTTAGTCCCTTTATTCATCAGGGGTCGCCACAGCGGAATGAACCGCCAACTTATCCAGCATATGTTTTACGCAGCGGATTCCCTTCCAGCTGCAACCCAGTACTGGAAAACATCCATACACTCTCATCCACACACACTCACACTACGGACAATTTAGTTTATTAAATTCAACTGCAGCATATGTCTTTGGACTTGTGGGGGAAACCAGAACACCCGGAGAAAACACACTTAGCTGTGACTCGACCCAGTGACCTTCTTTTAAAAGATTGTTGTTTTAAATGTAATTATTTATGCACTGGCTTTTATAATTCAAGTCAAATAAAAAAAACTTAAAGGGAAAGTTCACACAAAGCTGAAAATTCAGTTTACTCTTTACAAACATTTATGAGTTTTATTTTTGTTTAACACGAAAGAAGTTATTTTGAAAAAATGTTGGGAACCGGTAATCATTGACTTCCGTAGTATTTATTTTTCCTGCTATGAAAGTCAGTGGTTACTGTTTCTAACATTCTTCACAATATCTTCTTTTGTGTTCATCAACAACAACAACAAAAAAAAAGAAATGCATAAAGGTTAGGAAACGCTTGAGGATCAGTAAATAAAGTATTTTTTAAATATAATTTTTGGGGTGAACTATCACTTAAAGAAATAAAAGCAACATACACACACACACATACACACACATACACACACACACATATATATATATGCATGTGTGTGTGTGTGTGTGTGTGTGTGTATATATATATATATATATATATATATATATATATATATATATATATATATATATATATATATATATATATATATATATATATATATATATATATATATATATATATATATCTTTCAATTTCTAAATATGTTTGGTAAATAAAATATTATTTTAATAAATATTTCTGTTTAATAAACTTAGTTTTGTTTAAATGCAAATTTTATAAAAAATTGAATGCTTGAAACACAATTTTTTAAAAAAAGAAAAGAATGGGAATATACATAATTGAGTACACCCCATTTTGGAAATGAATATTTTGATCCATTTCTCAGAGAATATAGGCTATGTATTTTGGTGCATTTAAACAAAACTATGTTTATTAAACAGATATATTTATTAAAATAATATTTTAATGACCAAACATATTTAGAAATTGAAAGATAATACAATTTAATTCAAGCAAAATATTGCAAAAAAAAATAAAAAATTACAACCTACAAAGTTTCAACAATTTTTAAAAATGTTTTCGCTTCTCTTGATTTTTCCTTTTTAAAATTTGTATTTAATATTTTTCTATAAGTTTGGGTGTCCTTGTTTTTGCACCGTTATCGTAAGTTATTCTGTTCGATAAGTTCCATACTTTGCTTCAGTACTGACTAATCTAATGTATATGCACAAATTTAATATTGTATACAGTAGTTTCCTATTAAAAATATGAATTTAAGTGATAGATTTGTGACTGGTGTACCTATATATGCTGAGCACTGTACTTGATGAGATAATAGAAGATATGTAGGTGAAAATGGCGAACATGTTTTGTAATAGGAGGCCCTTATTTATTTTTTTATTCAATTTTAATTTATTTCACAAAACAAGTTTTCATGTGTTTGTGTACATTTGTGTCTATATAGATACTTGTGTATATGTACAATAACTATGTATTGTTTTTCATTTGTTTTTATTTTCTTTGCTATTTTTTGACTACTGCATGTGAGTGTGTATTTATGCTGTAAATGCTTTTTTGTAACTAGTATTTTTGTTATAAAGAATCATAAATTTCTCTTTTAAATGTTAATTTCCTTTTAAATGCTTTTCAATATGATATTTGTGCCTATACAGTGCATCCGGAAAGTATTAATAGCACTTCACTTTTTCCACATTTTTTTATGTTACAGCCCATCAAAATGGAATAAGTAATTTATTTCCTCAAATTCTACACACAATACCCCATAATAACAATGTGAAAAAGATTTTTTGAAATTGTTGCAAATTAATTAAAAATATAAAAACCTGAAAAATCTCACGGACATAAGTATTCACAGCCTTTGCTCAATACTTTATTGATGCACCTTTGGCAGCAATTACAGCCTCAAGTCTTTTTGAATATGATGCCACAAGCTTGGCACACCTGTCTTTGGGATTTTTGTCCGTTCCTCTTTGCAGTACCTCTCAAGCTTTATCAGGTTGAATGGGAAGCATTGATGTACAGCCATTTTCAGATCTCTCCAGAGATGTTCAATAGGATTGAGGTCTGGGGCCTGGCTGGGCCACTCAAGGACAATCACAGAGTTGTTGTGAAGCTACTCCATTGATATTTTGGTGGTGTGCTTTGGGTCATTGTCCTGCTGGAAGATGAACCGTCGCCCCAGTCTGAGTTCAAGAGCACTCTGAAGCAGGTTTACATTCTCTGTCTCTGTACATTGCTGCATTCATCTTTCCCTCTATCCTGACTAGTCTTCCAGTTCCTGCTGCTGAAAAACATCCCCACAGCATGATGCTGCCACCACCATGCTTCACTGTAGGAATAATATTAGCCTGGTGATGAGCGGTGCCTGCTTTTCTCCAAATGTAACGCCTGGTATTCACTCCAAAGTGTTCAATTTTAGTCTCAATTTTGTTTCTTATGGTCTGAGAGTCCTTCAGATGCCTTTGGCAAATTCCAGGTGGGGAGTGGCTTCCGTCTGGCCACTCTACCATAAAGGCCTGATTGGTGGATTGCTGCACAGATGGTTGTCCTTCTGTAAGGTTCTCCTCTCTCCACAGAAGAACGCTGGAGCTCAGACAGAGTGATCATCTGATGGAGGCCACTGTGCTCGTTGGAACTTTCAGAGCAGCAGAAATTTGTCTGTAACCTTCCCCAGCCTTGTGCCTCGAGACAGTCCTGTCTCGGAGGTCTACAGGCAATTCCTCTGTCTTCACGCTTGGTTTGTGCTTAGACATGCACAGTCAACCCTGGGACGTTATATAGACTGGTGTATGCCTTTTCATATCATGTCCAATTAACTGAATTTACCACAGGTGAACTCCAATTAAGCTGCTGAAACATCTCAAGAATGATCAGGGGAAACAGATTCGCTTCACGGCAAAGGCTGTGAATACTTATGAACGTGATTTTTCAGGTTTTTTATTTAAAATAAATTTGCAACAATTAACTTTTTTTTTCACATTGTCATTATGGGGCATTGTGTGTAGAATTTTGAGGAAATAAATGAATTTATCCATTTTGGCTGTAACATAAAAAAAAAATTTGGAAAAAGTGAAGCGCTATGAATACTTTCCGGATGCTCTGTAGAATGATTAGTAAGTACTGAATCCAAATCTGAAGCTAATCTAGCAAAATAACTAATGATAATGGTCCAAAAATTTCCATCCTATTTTTTTTGTTATTGAAAAATATTAAATCAAAATTTAAAAAGGAGAAAACAAAAAAATTTGGTTGTAATTTGTTAGTTTTTAATTTATTTTCGCAATATCTTTCTATTTCTAAAAATGTTTTGTGACTAAAACATTATTTTAATAAATAAATATACAAAATAAAATGTATCTGTTTAATTAATCTGTTTTGTTCAAGTGCACCAAAATATATTACCCATATTCACTGAGAAATGCATAAACATATTCAATTTTAAAATTGTATGCTGAACACTGTATAGGCAAATTCAAAAATCATTTATTTAAATACATAAATATATTTTTAAATGAAAAAAGTTTTGTACAAGAAAAGGTACTTTTAGAATGTTTGGAATATTTGAAGTGTTTCAAGATTGATTGATTTTCTTAAATAACCTTTAATGATGTGGCAGGATGTCCTTGGTTTGATTGAAATCAAGCTGCCTCCTAGAAAATAGCCTGTTTGACTAATGGCCGCTCTGTCTCGTTGTTCTCAGGGGAAGTGGTCAAAGTCAACATGTGGCGGATGCTCCTCTGTGAAGCTACTGCTGCGGTGATGGCCAAAGGTTTTGACATTCTGGGTATCAATCCAGTTCAGAGGATGTAAACGGGTCAGCGCCTTCCTCCTCTAAACAAGAGACCTTTTTTCACAAAACCGATCAATGTTCCTGCGGATTCTTAAGGTATACCAAATAAAAGTCATCCGGCTGACCATAACAAAAGCTTTGACTTCCTGGTCATTTCTCTTTACGTAAATGTCATATTAACCTTCCGGACCCTGACGAACGGTAAAAGTCAATCTCTTCTGCCCTTTCCTTCTCTCTAATAAGTCTGAATTCTAGCCGGGCGATAAGAATTAGGTCACTTCATTTTTTTACCTCAACAACAGCTTCTCTTGGATTTTTTTTAATACCACTTTTTACAAAGTAAGTCTCTGCTGTCCCTAGAGTGTGTATGTGACAAGGTTATAGTAGTTATGGATTTTTCATTAGCCCCTTTCACACATACAGACCTTTCTGGAAAATTACCGGCAATTTTCTGAAAAGGTCTGCATGTGTGAACAGATCTTTTGTGAAAATACCGAAATTTTTTTGAAAATACCGAAATTCGTTCCGGATATTTTCCGGAAAGAGAAGTTGTAACATTACCGGTAATTTGCTGGATTGCTGCGCTGTGTGAACTCAGAAGGAAGATTGCTGGAAAGAGCGTGTTCACGTCTAGAACGCACTGACGTGACGCATCTACCTTAGCCAATCAGAACATTCAGACGCATTCAGGTCCGTGCTGTTTAGGAAAATAAAAGACTTTGAATATTTTTCCAGAAACATTTAGCTGCGAGATGTTAGTCAAATAACATTTCTATGTTCCTTCTTAATGCCAACTGTGTACAAAATATCGATAAAACACTTATGATAAACCGCTGTTTGTTTACCTTCAAGCTCTGATGCACAGGAAGCAGCCGGTGAGCGCCAGCACACACACATATTATGTACATCTCGACATGCAAATGTGTTCCTCCGTATGTTTTCATCGAAGTTGTTCACAATACTCCACAGAGTTTGTAATGTAGTCAAATGTTTACAAATACAAGTGCAGCCGTTTAGCGGTCGTTTCTGGTTAATGTCTGGTTAAATTTACCGGTATTTTGGAATAGATGTGTGAATTGTCTTTTCCGGAAAAAGTTCCGTAACGTCCATGCCTGTGTGAAAATCGCTTTATTGAATTTACTGGTAAAATCGTTACAGAAATTTTCCGGATATTTACCGGTATCACTGTGTGAAAGGGGCTATTAATTAATTCATTCATTTTTTTTTCGGCTTAGTCCCTTTATTAATGTAGGATCGCCACAGAGGAATGAACCGCCAACTTATCCAGCACATGTTTTACACAGTGGATGCCCTTCCAGCTGCAACCCGTCACTGGGAAACATCCATACATTCTCATTCACACACATACACTACAGACAATTTAGCTTACCCAATTCACCTATAGGGGAATTACCAACTTACATTACGCATGACGTCACACGGGTTCAACCGCGCATACAGTACCGGTTGCAAAAAAAGACAGATTGCAATAGCAAACATATTGTTTTGTGCGGAAGGATGCCAAATTCAAACTTAAATTTTACCGTACACCACACTGCTTTTAATGCCAACTGCAGATGTCATCTAAAGAGCTGAATGGAGTGAGGACCTAATTAAAAATAATGTCATATCAGGTAAGTTCACGCTATGCTAAATCATACACATTACTTGTTTTTGATTGCAGCAAGGATTTCAGCAAACACAGTTATGGTTAATTAAACTGCGGACACTGAATGCTTAGAATGAAATGTAAAAATGTATGAGGGAACAGACAGTCGGCTCGTGCTCATCATAATCATCAGGTTTCTTTTTTTGCAGAGAAGATAAGTCACTGTACTGTTCTAGTAACTGAATAACTCAGGATATTGGTTTATTTTGAGTCAGAGGGGGTTTCTGGTATGCTAGTACTTGCTGAAGACACAAACCGGTTCACGTCAACTCAATTTAATGAACTGGTTTGACTAGTTCACTTAGAAGATCTGGTTAAAACAAAGTGATTAAATCGTTGATGACCTGTCCTCACTACAGACAGTCAGAAACATTGGCAGGCCGGAGACTTACATTTTTGCAATGGATTCTTGTTATTTTTAACTCATCAAAGAAAAAAAGTGGATTGTCATTGAATGTAGATCATGTGTAAGTAAAACTCAACAACTGCAAGAAACACGACATCGAAAAAAACAACAACAAAAAAACTGGATGCAAATCACTACACCCACACCCCACCTCCAGCTAAACAACAGATGATTGACATCAGTTCACGTTCTCCAGGTAAAATAATTAATTTGACCATTATCGCTTCACCGTTCTCAAATCTGATCATCTTTGTACTGTTCTAATAAATCGTCTAGCTTTAGTAAAACAAAATCTTCGTTGCGGCACATTTATAAACGCAACACTGACAACCCATGTCTCTGAACAATTCTTATTCTTCCTCTTGTTTTAATTATGGTTGTCAACACAACGTGGCAACTCTCTGCCATCAGAGATAGTTCCACTTCATCAAAAATAGAGCGCTCTGATTGGTTTGAACCAACTTTTTCTTATGAGTTAATGATGAAAACTCAAAGACATCACGTTGTACCGGCCGGTACAGACATCCAGTCTCTATGCTGAAATTTACACAAGGATCTAATCACCATGAAGTAGCTTC